>NW_026872048.1:0-65000 GCF_033458585.1 Syngnathus typhle
CGCCGAGAAAATGCGATTTAAGCAATAAAATTAAAAATGCTTATAAAACATAAACCAAACGTTGGAGGTGGTCATTTCTTAATGCGCAGTAATAAACTCGGCACTCTAAAGCACCCGAGAGCGTTTTTTTCGATGCCAACCTAACCAGAGTGACGGGAGCGGCACAATTCAGAAAAAGCGCTCAGCTCGCCGAGAAAATGCGATTTAAGCAATAAAATTAAAAATGCTTATAAAACATAAACCAAACGTTGGAGGTGGTCATTTCTTAATGCGCAGTAATAAACTCGGCACTCTAAAGCACCCGAGAGCGTTTTTTTCGATGCCAACCTAACCAGAGTGACGGGAGCGGCACAATTCAGAAAAAGTGCTCAGCTCGCCGAGAAAATGCGATTTAAGCAATAAAATTAAAAATGCTTATAAAACATAAACCAAACGTTGGAGGTGGTCATTTCTTAATGCGCAGTAATAAACTCGGCACTCTAAAGCACCCGAGAGCGTTTTTTTCGATGCCAACCTAACCAGAGTGACGGGAGCGGCACAATTCAGAAAAAGTGCTCAGCTCGCCGAGAAAATGCGATTTAAGCAATAAAATTAAAAATGCTTATAAAACATAAACCAAACGTTGGAGGTGGTCATTTCTTAATGCGCAGTAATAAACTCGGCACTCTAGAGCACCCGAGAGCGTTTTTTTCGATGCCAACCTAACCAGAGTGACGGGAGCGGCACAATTCAGAAAAAGTGCTCAGCTCGCCGAGAAAATGCGATTTAAGCAATAAAATTAAAAATGCTTATAAAACATAAACCAAACGTTGGAAGTGGTCATTTCTTCATGCGCAGTGATAAACTCGGCACTCTAAAGCACCCGAGAGCGTTTTTTTCGATGCCAACCTAACCAGAGTTACGGGAGCGGCACAATTCAGAAAAAGCGCTCAGCTCGCCGAGAAAATGCGATTTAAGCAATAAAATTAAAAATGCTTATAAAACATAAACCAAACGTTGGAGGTGGTCATTTCTTCATGCGCAGTGATAAACTCGGCACTCTAAAGCACCCGAGAGCGTTTTTTTCGATGCCAACCTAACCAGAGTGACGGGAGCGGCACAATTCAGAAAAAGCGCTCAGCTCGCCGAGAAAATGCGATTTAAGCAATAAAATTAAAAATGCTTATAAAACATAAACCAAACGTTGGAGGTGGTCATTTCTTCATGCGCAGTGATAAACTCGGCACTCTAAAGCACCCGAGAGCGTTTTTTTCGATGCCAACCTAACCAGAGTGACGGGAGCGGCACAATTCAGAAAAAGCGCTCAGCTCGCCGAGAAAATGCGATTTAAGCAATAAAATTAAAAATGCTTATAAAACATAAACCAAACGTTGGAGGTGGTCATTTCTTAATGCGCAGTAATAAACTCGGCACTCTAAAGCACCCGAGAGCGTTTTTTTCGATGCCAACCTAACCAGAGTGACGGGAGCGGCACAATTCAGAAAAAGTGCTCAGCTCGCCGAGAAAATGCGATTTAAGCAATAAAATTAAAAATGCTTATAAAACATAAACCAAACGTTGGAGGTGGTCATTTCTCAATGCGCAGTAATAAACTCGGCACTCTAAAGCACCCGAGAGCGTTTTTTTCGATGCCAACCTAACCAGAGTGACGGGAGCGGCACAATTCAGAAAAAGTGCTCAGCTCGCCGAGAAAATGCGATTTAAGCAATAAAATTAAAAATGCTTATAAAACATAAACCAAACGTTGGAGGTGGTCATTTCTTAATGCGCAGTAATAAACTCGGCACTCTAAAGCACCCGAGAGCGTTTTTTTCGATGCCAACCTAACCAGAGTGACGGGAGCGGCACAATTCAGAAAAAGCGCTCAGCTCGCCGAGAAAATGCGATTTAAGCAATAAAATTAAAAATGCTTATAAAACATAAACCAAACGTTGGAGGTGGTCATTTCCTAATGCGCAGTAATAAACTCGGCACTCTAAAGCACCCGAGAGCGTTCATTTCGATGCCAACCTAACCAGAGTGACGGGAGCGGCACAATTCAGAAAAAGTGCTCAGCTCGCCGAGAAAATGCGATTTAAGCAATAAAATTAAATATGCTTATTAAACATAAACCAAACGTTGGAGGTGGTCATTTCTTCATGCGCAGTGAATAACTCGGCACTCTAAAGCACCCGAGAGCGTTTTTTTCGATGCCAACCTAACCAGAGTGACGGGAGCGGCACAATTCAGAAAAAGCGCTCAGCTCGCCGAGAAAATGCGATTTAAGCAATAAAATTAAAAATGCTTATAAAACATAAACCAAACGTTGGAGGTGGTCATTTCTTAATGCGCAGTAATAAACTCGGCACTCTAAAGCACCCGAGAGCGTTTTTTTCGATGCCAACCTAACCAGAGTGACGGGAGCGGCACAATTCAGAAAAAGTGCTCAGCTCGCCGAGAAAATGCGATTTAAGCAATAAAATTAAAAATGCTTATTAAACATAAACCAAACGTTGGAGGTGGTCATTTCTTCATGCGCAGTGAATAACTCGGCACTCTAAAGCACCCGATAGCGTTTTTTTCGATGCCAACCTAACCAGAGTGACGGGAGCGGCACAATTCAGAAAAAGTGCTCAGCTCGCCGAGAAAATGCGATTTAAGCAATAAAATTAAAAATGCTTATAAAACATAAACCAAACGTTGGAGGTGGTCATTTCTTAATGCGCAGTAATAAACTCGGCACTCTAAAGCACCCGAGAGCGTTTTTTTCGATGCCAACCTAACCAGAGTGACGGGAGCGGCACAATTCAGAAAAAGTGCTCAGCTCGCCGAGAAAATGCGATTTAAGCAATAAAATTAAAAATGCTTATTAAACATAAACCAAACGGTGGAGGTGGTCATTTCTTCATGCGCAGTGAATAACTCGGCACTCTAAAGCACCCGAGAGCGTTTTTTTCGATGCCAACCTAACCAGAGTGACGGGAGCGGCACAATTCAGAAAAAGCGCTCAGCTCGCCGAGAAAATGCGATTTAAGCAATAAAATTAAAAATGCTTATTAAACATAAACCAAACGTTGGAGGTGGTCATTTCTTCATGCGCAGTGAATAACTCGGCACTCTAAAGCACCCGAGAGCGTTTTTTTCGATGCCAACCTAACCAGAGTGACGGGAGCGGCACAATTCAGAAAAAGCGCTCAGCTCGCCGAGAAAATGCGATTTAAGCAATAAAATTAAAAATGCTTATAAAACATAAACCAAACGTTGGAGGTGGTCATTTCTTCATGCGCAGTGATAAACTCGGCACTCTAAAGCACCCGAGAGCGTTTTTTTCGATGCCAACCTAACCAGAGTGACGGGAGCGGCACAATTCAGAAAAAGTGCTCAGCTCGCCGAGAAAATGCGATTTAGGCAATAAAATTTAAAATGCTTATAAAACATAAACCAAACGTTGGAGGTGGTCATTTCTTCATGCGCAGTGAATAACTCGGCACTCTAAAGCACCCGAGAGCGTTTTTTTTCGATGCCAACCTAACCAGAGTGACGGGAGCGGCACAATTCAGAAAAAGTGCTCAGCTCGCCGAGAAAATGCGATTTAAGCAATAAAATTAAAAATGCTTATAAAACATAAACCAAACGTTGGAGGTGGTCATTTCGTAATGCGCAGTAATAAACTCGGCAGTCTAGAGCACCCGAGAGCGTTTTTTTCGATGCCAACCTAACCAGAGTGACGGGAGCGGCACAATTCAGAAAAAGTGCTCAGCTCGCCGAGAAAATGCGATTTAAGCAATAAAATTAAAAATGCTTATAAAACATAAACCAAACGTTGGAAGTGGTCATTTCTTCATGCGCAGTGATAAACTCGGCACTCTAAAGCACCCGAGAGCGTTTTTTTCGATGCCAACCTAACCAGAGTTACGGGAGCGGCACAATTCAGAAAAAGCGCTCAGCTCGCCGAGAAAATGCGATTTAAGCAATAAAATTAAAAATGCTTATAAAACATAAACCAAACGTTGGAAGTGGTCATTTCTTCATGCGCAGTGATAAACTCGGCACTCTAAAGCACCCGAGAGCGTTTTTTTCGATGCCAACCTAACCAGAGTTACGGGAGCGGCACAATTCAGAAAAAGCGCTCAGCTCGCCGAGAAAATGCGATTTAAGCAATAAAATTAAAAATGCTTATTAAACATAAACCAAACGTTGGAGGTGGTCATTTCTTCATGCGCAGTGAATAACTCGGCACTCTAAAGCACCCGAGAGCGTTTTTTTCGATGCCAACCTAACCAGAGTGACGGGAGCGGCACAATTCAGAAAAAGCGCTCAGCTCGCCGAGAAAATGCGATTTAAGCAATAAAATTAAAAATGCTTATAAAACATAAACCAAACGTTGGAGGTGGTCATTTTTTCATGCGCAGTGATAAACTCGGCACTCTAAAGCACCCGAGAGCGTTTTTTTCGATGCCAACCTAACCAGAGTGACGGGAGCGGCACAATTCAGAAAAAGTGCTCAGCTCGCCGAGAAAATGCGATTTAAGCAATAAAATTAAAAATGCTTATAAAACATAAACCAAACGTTGGAGGTGGTCATTTCTTCATGCGCAGTGAATAACTCGGCACTCTAAAGCACCCGAGAGCGTTTTTTTCGATGCCAACCTAACCAGAGTGATGGGAGCGGCACAATTCAGAAAAAGTGCTCAGCTCGCCGAGAAAATGCGATTAAAGCAATAAAATTAAAAATGCTTATAAAACATAAACCAAACGTTGGAGGTGGTCATTTCTTGATGCGCAGTAATAAACTCGGCACTCTAAAGCACCCGAGAGCGTTTTTTTCGATGCCAACCTAACCAGAGTGACGGGAGCGGCACAATTCAGAAAAAGTGCTCAGCTCGCCGAGAAAATGCGATTTAAGCAATAAAATTAAAAATGCTTATAAAACATAAACCAAACGTTGGAGGTGGTCATTTCCCCATGCGCAGTGAATAACTCGGCACTCTAAAGCACCCGAGAGCGTTTTTTTCGATGCCAACCTAACCAGAGTGACGGGAGCGGCACAATTCAGAAAAAGTGCTCAGCTCGCCGAGAAAATGCGATTTAAGCAATAAAATTAAAAATGCTTATAAAACATAAACCAAACGTTGGAGGTGGTCATTTCTTAATGCGCAGTAATAAACTCGGCACTCTAAAGCACCCGTGAGCGTTTTTTTCGATGCCAACCTAACCAGAGTGACGGGAGCGGCACAATTCAGAAAAAGTGCTCAGCTCGCCGAGAAAATGCGATTTAAGCAATAAAATTAAAAATGCTTATAAAACATAAACCAAACGTTGGAGGTGGTCATTTCTTAATGCGCAGTAATAAACTCGGCACTCTAAAGCACCCGAGAGCGTTTTTTTCGATGCCAACCTAACCAGAGTGACGGGAGCGGCACAATTCAGAAAAAGCGCTCAGCTCGCCGAGAAAATGCGATTTAAGCAATAAAATTAAAAATGCTTATTAAACATAAACCAAACGTTGGAGGTGGTCATTTCTTAATGCGCAGTAATAAACTCGGCACTCTAAAGCACCCGAGAGCGTTTTTTTCGATGCCAACCTAACCAGAGTGACGGGAGCGGCACAATTCAGAAAAAGTGCTCAGCTCGCCGAGAAAATGCGATTTAAGCAATAAAATTAAAAATGCTTATAAAACATAAACCAAACGTTGGAGGTGGTCATTTCTTAATGCGCAGTAATAAACTCGGCACTCTAAAGCACCAGAGAGCGTTTTTTTCGATGCCAACCTAACCAGAGTGACGGGAGCGGCACAATTCAGAAAAAGTGCTCAGCTCGCCGAGAAAATGCGATTTAAGCAATAAAATTAAAAATGCTTATAAAACATAAACCAAACGTTGGAGGTGGTCATTTCTTAATGCGCAGTAATAAACTCGGCACTCTAGAGCACCCGAGAGCGTTTTTTTCGATGCCAACCTAACCAGAGTGACGGGAGCGGCACAATTCAGAAAAAGTGCTCAGCTCGCCGAGAAAATGCGATTTAAGCAATAAAATTAAAAATGCTTATAAAACATAAACCAAACGTTGGAAGTGGTCATTTCTTCATGCGCAGTGATAAACTCGGCACTCTAAAGCACCCGAGAGCGTTTTTTTCGATGCCAACCTAACCAGAGTTACGGGAGCGGCACAATTCAGAAAAAGCGCTCAGCTCGCCGAGAAAATGCGATTTAAGCAATAAAATTAAAAATGCTTATAAAACATAAACCAAACGTTGGAGGTGGTCATTTCTTCATGCGCAGTGATAAACTCGGCACTCTAAAGCACCCGAGAGCGTTTTTTTCGATGCCAACCTAACCAGAGTGACGGGAGCGGCACAATTCAGAAAAAGCGCTCAGCTCGCCGAGAAAATGCGATTTAAGCAATAAAATTAAAAATGCTTATAAAACATAAACCAAACGTTGGAGGTGGTCATTTCTTAATGCGCAGTAATAAACTCGGCACTCTAAAGCACCCGAGAGCGTTTTTTTCGATGCCAACCTAACCAGAGTGACGGGAGCGGCACAATTCAGAAAAAGTGCTCAGCTCGCCGAGAAAATGCGATTTAAGCAATAAAATTAAAAATGCTTATAAAACATAAACCAAACGTTGGAGGTGGTCATTTCTCAATGCGCAGTAATAAACTCGGCACTCTAAAGCACCCGAGAGCGTTTTTTTCGATGCCAACCTAACCAGAGTGACGGGAGCGGCACAATTCAGAAAAAGTGCTCAGCTCGCCGAGAAAATGCGATTTAAGCAATAAAATTAAAAATGCTTATAAAACATAAACCAAACGTTGGAGGTGGTCATTTCTTAATGCGCAGTAATAAACTCGGCACTCTAAAGCACCCGAGAGCGTTTTTTTCGATGCCAACCTAACCAGAGTGACGGGAGCGGCACAATTCAGAAAAAGCGCTCAGCTCGCCGAGAAAATGCGATTTAAGCAATAAAATTAAAAATGCTTATAAAACATAAACCAAACGTTGGAGGTGGTCATTTCCTAATGCGCAGTAATAAACTCGGCACTCTAAAGCACCCGAGAGCGTTCATTTCGATGCCAACCTAACCAGAGTGACGGGAGCGGCACAATTCAGAAAAAGTGCTCAGCTCGCCGAGAAAATGCGATTTAAGCAATAAAATTAAATATGCTTATTAAACATAAACCAAACGTTGGAGGTGGTCATTTCTTCATGCGCAGTGAATAACTCGGCACTCTAAAGCACCCGAGAGCGTTTTTTTCGATGCCAACCTAACCAGAGTGACGGGAGCGGCACAATTCAGAAAAAGCGCTCAGCTCGCCGAGAAAATGCGATTTAAGCAATAAAATTAAAAATGCTTATTAAACATAAACCAAACATTGGAGGTGGTCATTTCTTCATGCGCAGTAATAAACTCGGCACTCTAAAGCACCCGAGAGCGTTTTTTTCGATGCCAACCTAACCAGAGTGACGGGAGCGGCACAATTCAGAAAAAGTGCTCAGCTCGCCGAGAAAATGCGATTTAAGCAATAAAATTAAAAATGCTTATAAAACATAAACCAAACGTTGGAGGTGGTCATTTCTTAATGCGCAGTAATAAACTCGGCACTCTAGAGCACCCGAGAGCGTTTTTTTCGATGCCAACCTAACCAGAGTGACGGGAGCGGCACAATTCAGAAAAACAGCTCGCCGAGAAAATGCGATTTAAGCAATAAAATTAAAAATGCTTATAAAACATAAACCAAACGTTGGAGGTGGTCATTTCTTAATGCGCAGTAATAAACTCGGCACTCTAGAGCACCCGAGAGCGTTTTTTTCGATGCCAACCTAACCAGAGTGACGGGAGCGGCACAATTCAGAAAAAGTGCTCAGCTCGCCGAGAAAATGCGATTTAAGCAATAAAATTAAAAATGCTTATAAAACATAAACCAAACGTTGGAAGTGGTCATTTCTTCATGCGCAGTGATAAACTCGGCACTCTAAAGCACCCGAGAGCGTTTTTTTCGATGCCAACCTAACCAGAGTTACGGGAGCGGCACAATTCAGAAAAAGCGCTCAGCTCGCCGAGAAAATGCGATTTAAGCAATAAAATTAAAAATGCTTATAAAACATAAACCAAACGTTGGAGGTGGTCATTTCTTCATGCGCAGTGGTAAACTCGGCACTCTAAAGCACCCGAGAGCGTTTTTTTCGATGCCAACCTAACCAGAGTGACGGGAGCGGCACAATTCAGAAAAAGCGCTCAGCTCGCCGAGAAAATGCGATTTAAGCAATAAAATTAAAAATGCTTATAAAACATAAACCAAACGTTGGAGGTGGTCATTTCTTAATGCACAGTAATAAACTCGGCACTCTAAAGCACCCGAGAGCGTTTTTTTCGATGCCAACCTAACCAGAGTGACGGGAGCGGCACAATTCAGAAAAAGTGCTCAGCTCGCCGAGAAAATGCGATTTAAGCAATAAAATTAAAAATGCTTATAAAACATAAACCAAACGTTGGAGGTGGTCATTTCTTAATGCGCAGTAATAAACTCGGCACTCTAAAGCACCCGAGAGCGTTTTTTTCGATGCCAACCTAACCAGAGTGACGGGAGCGGCACAATTCAGAAAAAGTGCTCAGCTCGCCGAGAAAATGCGATTTAAGCAATAAAATTAAAAATGCTTATTAAACATAAACCAAACGTTGGAGGTGGTCATTTCTTCATGCGCAGTGAATAACTCGGCACTCTAAAGCACCCGATAGCGTTTTTTTCGATGCCAACCTAACCAGAGTGACGGGAGCGGCACAATTCAGAAAAAGTGCTCAGCTCGCCGAGAAAATGCGATTTAAGCAATAAAATTAAAAATGCTTATAAAACATAAACCAAACGTTGGAGGTGGTCATTTCTTAATGCGCAGTAATAAACTCGGCACTCTAAAGCACCCGAGAGCGTTTTTTTCGATGCCAACCTAACCAGAGTGACGGGAGCGGCACAATTCAGAAAAAGTGCTCAGCTCGCCGAGAAAATGCGATTTAAGCAATAAAATTAAAAATGCTTATTAAACATAACCAAACGGTGGAGGTGGTCATTTCTTCATGCGCAGTGAATAACTCGGCACTCTAAAGCACCCGAGAGCGTTTTTTTCGATGCCAACCTAACCAGAGTGACGGGAGCGGCACAATTCAGAAAAAGCGCTCAGCTCGCCGAGAAAATGCGATTTAAGCAATAAAATTAAAAATGCTTATTAAACATAAACCAAACGTTGGAGGTGGTCATTTCTTCATGCGCAGTGAATAACTCGGCACTCTAAAGCACCCGAGAGCGTTTTTTTCGATGCCAACCTAACCAGAGTGACGGGAGCGGCACAATTCAGAAAAAGCGCTCAGCTCGCCGAGAAAATGCGATTTAAGCAATAAAATTAAAAATGCTTATAAAACATAAACCAAACGTTGGAGGTGGTCATTTCTTCATGCGCAGTGATAAACTCGGCACTCTAAAGCACCCGAGAGCGTTTTTTTCGATGCCAACCTAACCAGAGTGACGGGAGCGGCACAATTCAGAAAAAGTGCTCAGCTCGCCGAGAAAATGCGATTTAGGCAATAAAATTTAAAATGCTTATAAAACATAAACCAAACGTTGGAGGTGGTCATTTCTTCATGCGCAGTGAATAACTCGGCACTCTAAAGCACCCGAGAGCGTTTTTTTTCGATGCCAACCTAACCAGAGTGACGGGAGCGGCACAATTCAGAAAAAGTGCTCAGCTCGCCGAGAAAATGCGATTAAAGCAATAAAATTAAAAATGCTTATAAAACATAAACCAAACGTTGGAGGTGGTCATTTCGTAATGCGCAGTAATAACTCGGCAGTCTAGAGCACCCGAGAGCGTTTTTTTCGATGCCAACCTAACCAGAGTGACGGGAGCGGCACAATTCAGAAAAAGTGCTCAGCTCGCCGAGAAAATGCGATTTAAGCAATAAAATTAAAAATGCTTATAAAACATAAACCAAACGTTGGAAGTGGTCATTTCTTCATGCGCAGTGATAAACTCGGCACTCTAAAGCACCCGAGAGCGTTTTTTTCGATGCCAACCTAACCAGAGTTACGGGAGCGGCACAATTCAGAAAAAGCGCTCAGCTCGCCGAGAAAATGCGATTTAAGCAATAAAATTAAAAATGCTTATAAAACATAAACCAAACGTTGGAAGTGGTCATTTCTTCATGCGCAGTGATAAACTCGGCACTCTAAAGCACCCGAGAGCGTTTTTTTCGATGCCAACCTAACCAGAGTTACGGGAGCGGCACAATTCAGAAAAAGCGCTCAGCTCGCCGAGAAAATGCGATTTAAGCAATAAAATTAAAAATGCTTATTAAACATAAACCAAACGTTGGAGGTGGTCATTTCTTCATGCGCAGTGAATAACTCGGCACTCTAAAGCACCCGAGAGCGTTTTTTTCGATGCCAACCTAACCAGAGTGACGGGAGCGGCACAATTCAGAAAAAGCGCTCAGCTCGCCGAGAAAATGGGATTTAAGCAATAAAATTAAAAATGCTTATAAAACATAAACCAAACGTTGGAGGTGGTCATTTTTTCATGCGCAGTGATAAACTCGGCACTCTAAAGCACCCGAGAGCGTTTTTTTCGATGCCAACCTAACCAGAGTGACGGGAGCGGCACAATTCAGAAAAAGTGCTCAGCTCGCCGAGAAAATGCGATTTAAGCAATAAAATTAAAAATGCTTATAAAACATAAACCAAACGTTGGAGGTGGTCATTTCTTCATGCGCAGTGAATAACTCGGCACTCTAAAGCACCCGAGAGCGTTTTTTTCGATGCCAACCTAACCAGAGTGATGGGAGCGGCACAATTCAGAAAAAGTGCTCAGCTCGCCGAGAAAATGCGATTAAAGCAATAAAATTAAAAATGCTTATAAAACATAAACCAAACGTTGGAGGTGGTCATTTCTTGATGCGCAGTAATAAACTCGGCACTCTAGAGCACCCGAGAGCGTTTTTTTCGATGCCAACCTAACCAGAGTGACGGGAGCGGCACAATTCAGAAAAAGTGCTCAGCTCGCCGAGAAAATGCGATTTAAGCAATAAAATTAAAAATGCTTATAAAACATAAACCAAACGTTGGAAGTGGTCATTTCTTCTTGCGCAGTGATAAACTCGGCACTCTAAAGCACCCGAGAGCGTTTTTTTCGATGCCAACCTAACCAGAGTGACGGGAGCGGCACAATTCAGAAAAAGTGCTCAGCTCGCCGAGAAAATGCGATTTAAGCAATAAAATTAAAAATGCTTATAAAACATAAACCAAACGTTGGAGGTGGTCATTTCTTAATGCGCAGTAATAAACTCGGCACTCTAAAGCACCCGAGAGCGTTTTTTTCGATGCCAACCTAACCAGAGTGACGGGAGCGGCACAATTCAGAAAAAGCGCTCAGCTCGCCGAGAAAATGCGATTTAAGCAATAAATTTAAAAATGCTTATAAAACATAAACCAAACGTTGGAGGTGGTCATTTCCTAATGCGCAGTAATAAACTCGGCACTCTAAAGCACCCGAGAGCGTTTTTTTCGATGCCAACCTAACCAGAGTTACGGGAGCGGCACAATTCAGAAAAAGCGCTCAGCTCGCCGAGAAAATGCGATTTAAGCAATAAAATTAAAAATGCTTATAAAACATAAACCAAACGTTGGAGGTGGTCATTTCTTCATGCGCAGTGATAAACTCGGCACTCTAAAGCACCCGAGAGCGTTTTTTTCGATGCCAACCTAACCAGAGTGACGGGAGCGGCACAATTCAGAAAAAGTGCTCAGCTCGCCGAGAAAATGCGATTTAAGCAATAAAATTAAAAATGCTTATAAAACATAAACCAAACGTTGGAGGTGGTCATTTCCCCATGCGCAGTGAATAACTCGGCACTCTAAAGCACCCGAGAGCGTTTTTTTCGATGCCAACCTAACCAGAGTGACGGGAGCGGCACAATTCAGAAAAAGTGCTCAGCTCGCCGAGAAAATGCGATTTAAGCAATAAAATTAAAAATGCTTATAAAACATAAACCAAACGTTGGAGGTGGTCATTTCTTAATGCGCAGTAATAAACTCGGCACTCTAAAGCACCCGTGAGCGTTTTTTTCGATGCCAACCTAACCAGAGTGACGGGAGCGGCACAATTCAGAAAAAGTGCTCAGCTCGCCGAGAAAATGCGATTTAAGCAATAAAATTAAAAATGCTTATAAAACATAAACCAAACGTTGGAGGTGGTCATTTCTTAATGCGCAGTAATAAACTCGGCACTCTAAAGCACCCGAGAGCGTTTTTTTCGATGCCAACCTAACCAGAGTGACGGGAGCGGCACAATTCAGAAAAAGCGCTCAGCTCGCCGAGAAAATGCGATTTAAGCAATAAAATTAAAAATGCTTATTAAACATAAACCAAACGTTGGAGGTGGTCATTTCTTAATGCGCAGTAATAAACTCGGCACTCTAAAGCACCCGAGAGCGTTTTTTTCGATGCCAACCTAACCAGAGTGACGGGAGCGGCACAATTCAGAAAAAGTGCTCAGCTCGCCGAGAAAATGCGATTTAAGCAATAAAATTAAAAATGCTTATAAAACATAAACCAAACGTTGGAGGTTGTCATTTCTTAATGCGCAGTAATAAACTCGGCACTCTAAAGCACCCGAGAGCGTTTTTTTCGATGCCAACCTAACCAGAGTGACGGGAGCGGCACAATTCAGAAAAAGTGCTCAGCTCGCCGAGAAAATGCGATTTAAGCAATAAAATTAAAAATGCTTATAAAACATAAACCAAACGTTGGAGGTGGTCATTTCTTAATGCGCATTAATAAACTCGGCACTCTAGAGCACCCGAGAGCGTTTTTTTCGATGCCAACCTAACCAGAGTGACGGGAGCGGCACAATTCAGAAAAAGTGCTCAGCTCGCCGAGAAAATGCGATTTAAGCAATAAAATTAAAAATGCTTATAAAACATAAACCAAACGTTGGAAGTGGTCATTTCTTCATGCGCAGTGATAAACTCGGCACTCTAAAGCACCCGAGAGCGTTTTTTTCGATGCCAACCTAACCAGAGTTACGGGAGCGGCACAATTCAGAAAAAGCGCTCAGCTCGCCGAGAAAATGCGATTTAAGCAATAAAATTAAAAATGCTTATAAAACATAAACCAAACGTTGGAGGTGGTCATTTCTTCATGCGCAGTGATAAACTCGGCACTCTAAAGCACCCGAGAGCGTTTTTTTCGATGCCAACCTAACCAGAGTGACGGGAGCGGCACAATTCAGAAAAAGCGCTCAGCTCGCCGAGAAAATGCGATTTAAGCAATAAAATTAAAAATGCTTATAAAACATAAACCAAACGTTGGAGGTGGTAATTTCTTCATGCGCAGTAATAAACTCGGCACTCTAAAGCACCCGAGAGCGTTTTTTTCGATGCCAACCTAACCACAGTGACGGGAGCGGCACAATTCAGAAAAAGTGCTCAGCTCGCCGAGAAAATGCGATTTAAGCAATAAAATTAAAAATGCTTATAAAATATAAACCAAACGTTGGAGGTGGTCATTTCTCAATGCGCAGTAATAAACTCGGCACTCTAAAGCACCCGAGAGCGTTTTTTTCGATGCCAACCAGAGTGACGGGAGCGGCACAATTCAGAAAAAGTGCTCAGCTCGCCGAGAAAATGCGATTTAAGCAATAAAATTAAAAATGCTTATAAAACATAAACCAAACGTTGGAGGTGGTCATTTCTTAATGCGCAGTAATAAACTCGGCACTCTAGAGCACCCGAGAGCGTTTTTTTCGATGCCAACCTAACCAGAGTGACGGGAGCGGCACAATTCAGAAAAAGTGCTCAGCTCGCCGAGAAAATGCGATTTAAGCAATAAAATTAAAAATGCTTATAAAACATAAACCAAACGTTGGAAGTGGTCATTTCTTCATGCGCAGTGATAAACTCGGCACTCTAAAGCTCCCGAGAGCGTTTTTTTCGATGCCAACCTAACCAGAGTTACGGGAGCGGCACAATTCAGAAAAAGCGCTCAGCTCGCCGAGAAAATGCGATTTAAGCAATAAAATTAAAAATGCTTATAAAACGTAAACCAAACGTTGGAGGTGGTCATTTCTTCATGCGCAGTGATAAACTCGGCACTCTAAAGCACCCGAGAGCGTTTTTTTCGATGCCAACCTAACCAGAGTGACGGGAGCGGCACAATTCAGAAAAAGCGCTCAGCTCGCCGAGAAAATGCAATTTAAGCAATAAAATTAAAAATGCTTATAAAACATAAACCAAACGTTGGAGGTGGTCATTTCTTCATGCGCAGTGATAAACTCGGCACTCTAAAGCACCCGAGAGCGTTTTTTTCGATGCCAACCTAACCAGAGTGACGGGAGCGGCACAATTCAGAAAAAGTGCTCAGCTCGCCGAGAAAATGCGATTTAAGCAACAAAATTAAAAATGCTTATAAAACATAAACCAAACGTTGGAGGTGGTCATTTCTTAATGCGCAGTAATAAACTCGGCACTCTAAAGCACCCGAGAGCGTTTTTTTCGATGCCAACCTAACCAGAGTGACGGGAGCGGCACAATTCAGAAAAAGTGCTCAGCTCGCCGAGAAAATGCGATTTAAGCAATAAAATTAAAAATGCTTATAAAACATAAACCAAACGTTGGAGGTGGTCATTTCTTAATGCGCAGTAATAAACTCGGCACTCTAAAGCACCCGAGAGCGTTTTTTTCGATGCCAACCTAACCAGAGTGACGGGAGCGGCACAATTCAGAAAAAGTGCTCAGCTCGCCGAGAAAATGCGATTTAAGCAATAAAATTAAAAATGCTTATAAAACATAAACCAAACGTTGGAGGTGGTCATTTCTTAATGCGCAGTAATAAACTCGGCACTCTAGAGCACCCGAGAGCGTTTTTTTCGATGCCAACCTAACCAGAGTGACGGGAGCGGCACAATTCAGAAAAAGTGCTCAGCTCGCCGAGAAAATGCGATTTAAGCAATAAAATTAAAAATGCTTATAAAACATAAACCAAACGTTGGAAGTGGTCATTTCTTCATGCGCAGTGATAAACTCGGCACTCTAAAGCACCCGAGAGCGTTTTTTTCGATGCCAACCTAACCAGAGTTACGGGAGCGGCACAATTCAGAAAAAGCGCTCAGCTCGCCGAGAAAATGCGATTTAAGCAATAAAATTAAAAATGCTTATAAAACATAAACCAAACGTTGGAGGTGGTCATTTCTTCATGCGCAGTGATAAACTCGGCACTCTAAAGCACCCGAGAGCGTTTTTTTCGATGCCAACCTAACCAGAGTGACGGGAGCGGCACAATTCAGAAAAAGCGCTCAGCTCGCCGAGAAAATGCGATTTAAGCAATAAAATTAAAAATGCTTATAAAACATAAACCAAACGTTGGAGGTGGTAATTTCTTCATGCGCAGTAATAAACTCGGCACTCTAAAGCACCCGAGAGCGTTTTTTTCGATGCCAACCTAACCACAGTGACGGGAGCGGCACAATTCAGAAAAAGTGCTCAGCTCGCCGAGAAAATGCGATTTAAGCAATAAAATTAAAAATGCTTATAAAATATAAACCAAACGTTGGAGGTGGTCATTTCTCAATGCGCAGTAATAAAGTCGGCACTCTAAAGCACCCGAGAGCGTTTTTTTCGATGCCAACCTAACCAGAGTGACGGGAGCGGCACAATTCAGAAAAAGTGCTCAGCTCGCCGAGAAAATGCGATTTAAGCAATAAAATTAAAAATGCTTATAAAACATAAACCAAACGTTGGAGGTGGTCATTTCTTAATGCGCAGTAATAAACTCGGCACTCTAGAGCACCCGAGAGCGTTTTTTTCGATGCCAACCTAACCAGAGTGACGGGAGCGGCACAATTCAGAAAAAGTGCTCAGCTCGCCGAGAAAATGCGATTTAAGCAATAAAATTAAAAATGCTTATAAAACATAAACCAAACGTTGGAAGTGGTCATTTCTTCATGCGCAGTGATAAACTCGGGACTCTAAAGCTCCCGAGAGCGTTTTTTTCGATGCCAACCTAACCAGAGTTACGGGAGCGGCACAATTCAGAAAAAGCGCTCAGCTCGCCGAGAAAATGCGATTTAAGCAATAAAATTAAAAATGCTTATAAAACGTAAACCAAACGTTGGAGGTGGTCATTTCTTCATGCGCAGTGATAAACTCGGCACTCTAAAGCACCCGAGAGCGTTTTTTTCGATGCCAACCTAACCAGAGTGACGGGAGCGGCACAATTCAGAAAAAGCGCTCAGCTCGCCGAGAAAATGCAATTTAAGCAATAAAATTAAAAATGCTTATAAAACATAAACCAAACGTTGGAGGTGGTCATTTCTTCATGCGCAGTGATAAACTCGGCACTCTAAAGCACCCGAGAGCGTTTTTTTCGATGCCAACCTAACCAGAGTGACGGGAGCGGCACAATTCAGAAAAAGTGCTCAGCTCGCCGAGAAAATGCGATTTAAGCAACAAAATTAAAAATGCTTATAAAACATAAACCAAACGTTGGAGGTGGTCATTTCTTCATGCGCAGTGAATAACTCGGCACTCTAAAGCACCCGAGAGCGTTTTTTTCGATGCCAACCTAACCAGAGTGACGGGAGCGGCACAATTCAGAAAAAGTGCTCAGCTCGCCGAGAAAATGCGATTTAAGCAATAAAATTAAAAATGCTTATAAAACATAAACCAAACGTTGGAGGTGGTCATTTCTTAATGCGCAGTAATAAACTCGGCACTCTAAAGCACCCGTGAGCGTTTTTTTCGATGCCAACCTAACCAGAGTGACGGGAGCGGCACAATTCAGAAAAAGTGCTCAGCTCGCCGAGAAAATGCGATTTAAGCAATAAAATTAAAAATGCTTATAAAACATAAACCAAACGTTGGAGGTGGTCATTTCTTCATGCGCAGTGATAAAGTCGGCACTCTAAAGCACCCGAGAGCGTTTTTTTCGATGCCAACCTAACCAGAGTGACGGGAGCGGCACAATTCAGAAAAAGTGCTCAGCTCGCCGAGAAAATGCGATTTAAGCAATAAAATTAAAAATGCTTATTAAACATAAACCAAACGTTGGAGGTGGTCATTTCTTCATGCGCAGTGATAAACTCGGCACTCTAAAGCACCCGAGAGCGTTTTTTTCGATGCCAACCTAACCAGAGTGACGGGAGCGGCACAATTCAGAAAAAGTGCTCAGCTCGCCGAGAAAATGCGATTTAAGCAATAAAATTAAAAATGCTTATAAAACATAAACCAAACGTTGGAGGTTGTCATTTCTTAATGCGCAGTAATAAACTCGGCACTCTAAAGCACCCGAGAGCGTTTTTTTCGATGCCAACCTAACCAGAGTGACGGGAGCGGCACAATTCAGAAAAAGTGCTCAGCTCGCCGAGAAAATGCGATTTAAGCAATAAAATTAAAAATGCTTATAAAACATAAACCAAACGTTGGAGGTGGTCATTTCTTAATGCGCAGTAATAAACTCGGCACTCTAAAGCACCCGAGAGCGTTTTTTTCGATGCCAACCTAACCAGAGTGACGGGAGCGGCACAATTCAGAAAAAGTGCTCAGCTCGCCGAGAAAATGCGATTTAAGCAATAAAATTAAAAATGCTTATTAAACATGAACCAAACGTTGGAGGTGGTCATTTCTTCATGCGCAGTGAATAACTCGGCACTCTAAAGCACCCGATAGCGTTTTTTTCGATGCCAACCTAACCAGAGTGACGGGAGCGGCACAATTCAGAAAAAGTGCTCAGCTCGCCGAGAAAATGCGATTTAAGCAATAAAATTAAAAATGCTTATAAAACATAAACCAAACGTTGGAGGTGGTCATTTCTTAATGCGCAGTAATAAACTCGGCACTCTAAAGCACCCGAGAGCGTTTTTTTCGATGCCAACCTAACCAGAGTGACGGGAGCGGCACAATTCAGAAAAAGTGCTCAGCTCGCCGAGAAAATGCGATTTAAGCAATAAAATTAAAAATGCTTATAAAACATAAACCAAACGTTGGAGGTGGTCATTTCTTAATGCGCAGTAATAAACTCGGCACTCTAAAGCACCCGAGAGCGTTTTTTTCGATGCCAACCTAACCAGAGTGACGGGAGCGGCACAATTCAGAAAAAGCGCTCAGCTCGCCGAGAAAATGCGATTTAAGCAATAAAATTAAAAATGCTTATAAAACATAAACCAAACGTTGGAGGTGGTCATTTCTTCATGCGCAGTGATAAACTCGGCACTCTAAAGCACCCGAGAGCGTTTTTTTCGATGCCAACCTAACCAGAGTGACGGGAGCGGCACAATTCAGAAAAAGTGCTCAGCTCGCCGAGAAAATGCGATTTAAGCAATAAAATTAAAAATGCTTATAAAACATAAACCAAACGTTGGAGGTGGTCATTTCTTCATGCGCAGTGATAAACTCGGCACTCTAAAGCACCCGAGAGCGTTTTTTTCGATGCCAACCTAACCAGAGTGACGGGAGCGGCACAATTCAGAAAAAGTGCTCAGCTCGCCGAGAAAATGCGATTCAAGCAATAAAATTAAAAATGCTTATTAAACATAAACCAAACGTTGGAGGTGGTCATTTCTTCATGCGCAGTGAATAACTCGGCACTCTAAAGCACCCGAGAGCGTTTTTTTCGATGCCAACCTAACCAGAGTGACGGGAGCGGCACAATTCAGAAAAAGTGCTCAGCTCGCCGAGAAAATGCGATTTAAGCAATAAAATTAAAAATGCTTATAAAACATAAACCAAACGTTGGAGGTGGTCATTTCTTAATGCGCAGTAATAAACTCGGCACTCGAAAGCACCCGAGAGCGTTTTTTTCGATGCCAACCTAACCAGAGTGACGGGAGCGGCACAATTCAGAAAAAGTGCTCAGCTCGCCGAGAAAATGCGATTTAAGCAATAAAATTAAAAATGCTTATAAAACATAAACCAAACGTTGGAGGTGGTCATTTCTTAATGCGCAGTAATAAACTCGGCACTCTAAAGCACCCGAGAGCGTTTTTTTCGATGCCAACCTAACCAGAGTGACGGGAGCGGCACAATTCAGAAAAAGTGCTCAGCTCGCCGAGAAAATGCGATTTAAGCAATAAAATTAAAAATGCTTATAAAACATAAACCAAACGTTGGAGGTGGTCATTTCTTAATGCGCAGTAATAAACTCGGCACTCTAAAGCACCCGAGAGCGTTTTTTTCGATGCCAACCTAACCAGAGTGACGGGAGCGGCACAATTCAGAAAAAGTGCTCAGCTCGCCGAGAAAATGCGATTTAAGCAATAAAATTAAAAATGCTTATAAAACATAAACCAAACGTTGGAGGTGGTCATTTCTTAATGCGCAGTAATAAACTCGGCACTCTAAAGCACCCGAGAGCGTTTTTTTCGATGCCAACCTAACCAGAGTGACGGGAGCGGCACAATTCAGAAAAAGCGCTCAGCTCGCCGAGAAAATGCGATTTAAGCAATAAAATTAAAAATGCTTATAAAACATAAACCAAACGTTGGAGGTGGTCATTTCTTCATGCGCAGTGATAAACTCGGCACTCTAAAGCACCCGAGAGCGTTTTTTTCGATGCCAACCTAACCAGAGTGACGGGAGCGGCACAATTCAGAAAAAGTGCTCAGCTCGCCGAGAAAATGCGATTTAAGCAATAAAATTAAAAATGCTTATAAAACATAAACCAAACGTTGGAGGTGGTCATTTCTTCATGCGCAGTGATAAACTCGGCACTCTAAAGCACCCGAGAGCGTTTTTTTCGATGCCAACCTAACCAGAGTGACGGGAGCGGCACAATTCAGAAAAAGTGCTCAGCTCGCCGAGAAAATGCGATTCAAGCAATAAAATTAAAAATGCTTATTAAACATAAACCAAACGTTGGAGGTGGTCATTTCTTCATGCGCAGTGAATAACTCGGCACTCTAAAGCACCCGAGAGCGTTTTTTTCGATGCCAACCTAACCAGAGTGACGGGAGCGGCACAATTCAGAAAAAGTGCTCAGCTCGCCGAGAAAATGCGATTTAAGCAATAAAATTAAAAATGCTTATAAAACATAAACCAAACGTTGGAGGTGGTCATTTCTTAATGCGCAGTAATAAACTCGGCACTCGAAAGCACCCGAGAGCGTTTTTTTCGATGCCAACCTAACCAGAGTGACGGGAGCGGCACAATTCAGAAAAAGTGCTCAGCTCGCCGAGAAAATGCGATTTAAGCAATAAAATTAAAAATGCTTATAAAACATAAACCAAACGTTGGAGGTGGTCATTTCTTAATGCGCAGTAATAAACTCGGCACTCTAAAGCACCCGAGAGCGTTTTTTTCGATGCCAACCTAACCAGAGTGACGGGAGCGGCACAATTCAGAAAAAGTGCTCAGCTCGCCGAGAAAATGCGATTTAAGCAATAAAATTAAAAATGCTTATAAAACATAAACCAAACGTTGGAGGTGGTCATTTCTTAATGCGCAGTAATAAACTCGGCACTCTAAAGCACCCGAGAGCGTTTTTTTCGATGCCAACCTAACCAGAGTGACGGGAGCGGCACAATTCAGAAAAAGTGCTCAGCTCGCCGAGAAAATGCGATTTAAGCAATAAAATTAAAAATGCTTATAAAACATAAACCAAACGTTGGAGGTGGTCATTTCTTAATGCGCAGTAATAAACTCGGCACTCTAAAGCACCCGAGAGCGTTTTTTTCGATGCCAACCTAACCAGAGTGACGGGAGCGGCACAATTCAGAAAAAGCGCTCAGCTCGCCGAGAAAATGCGATTTAAGCAATAAAATTAAAAATGCTTATAAAACATAAACCAAACGTTGGAGGTGGTCATTTCTTCATGCGCAGTGATAAACTCGGCACTCTAAAGCACCCGAGAGCGTTTTTTTCGATGCCAACCTAACCAGAGTGACGGGAGCGGCACAATTCAGAAAAAGTGCTCAGCTCGCCGAGAAAATGCGATTTAAGCAATAAAATTAAAAATGCTTATAAAACATAAACCAAACGTTGGAGGTGGTCATTTCTTCATGCGCAGTGATAAACTCGGCACTCTAAAGCACCCGAGAGCGTTTTTTTCGATGCCAACCTAACCAGAGTGACGGGAGCGGCACAATTCAGAAAAAGTGCTCAGCTCGCCGAGAAAATGCGATTCAAGCAATAAAATTAAAAATGCTTATTAAACATAAACCAAACGTTGGAGGTGGTCATTTCTTCATGCGCAGTGAATAACTCGGCACTCTAAAGCACCCGAGAGCGTTTTTTTCGATGCCAACCTAACCAGAGTGACGGGAGCGGCACAATTCAGAAAAAGTGCTCAGCTCGCCGAGAAAATGCGATTTAAGCAATAAAATTAAAAATGCTTATAAAACATAAACCAAACGTTGGAGGTGGTCATTTCTTAATGCGCAGTAATAAACTCGGCACTCTAGAGCACCCGAGAGCGTTTTTTTCGATGCCAACCTAACCAGAGTGACGGGAGCGGCACAATTCAGAAAAAGTGCTCAGCTCGCCGAGAAAATGCGATTTAAGCAATAAAATTAAAAATGCTTATAAAACATAAACCAAACGTTGGAAGTGGTCATTTCTTCATGCGCAGTGATAAACTCGGCACTCTAAAGCACCCGAGAGCGTTTTTTTCGATGCCAACCTAACCAGAGTTACGGGAGCGGCACAATTCAGAAAAAGCGCTCAGCTCGCCGAGAAAATGCGATTTAAGCAATAAAATTAAAAATGCTTATAAAACATAAACCAAACGTTGGAGGTGGTCATTTCTTCATGCGCAGTGATAAACTCGGCACTCTAAAGCACCCGAGAGCGTTTTTTTCGATGCCAACCTAACCAGAGTGACGGGAGCGGCACAATTCAGAAAAAGCGCTCAGCTCGCCGAGAAAATGCGATTTAAGCAATAAAATTAAAAATGCTTATAAAACATAAACCAAACGTTGGAGGTGGTCATTTCTTAATGCGCAGTAATAAACTCGGCACTCTAAAGCACCCGAGAGCGTTTTTTTCGATGCCAACCTAACCACAGTGACGGGAGCGGCACAATTCAGAAAAAGTGCTCAGCTCGCCGAGAAAATGCGATTTAAGCAATAAAATTAAAAATGCTTATAAAATATAAACCAAACGTTGGAGGTGGTCATTTCTCAATGCGCAGTAATAAACTCGGCACTCTAAAGCACCCGAGAGCGTTTTTTTCGATGCCAACCTAACCAGAGTGACGGGAGCGGCACAATTCAGAAAAAGTGCTCAGCTCGCCGAGAAAATGCGATTTAAGCAATAAAATTAAAAATGCTTATAAAACATAAACCAAACGTTGGAGGTGGTCATTTCTTAATGCGCAGTAATAAACTCGGCACTCTAGAGCACCCGAGAGCGTTTTTTTCGATGCCAACCTAACCAGAGTGACGGGAGCGGCACAATTCAGAAAAAGTGCTCAGCTCGCCGAGAAAATGCGATTTAAGCAATAAAATTAAAAATGCTTATAAAACATAAACCAAACGTTGGAAGTGGTCATTTCTTCATGCGCAGTGATAAACTCGGCACTCTAAAGCTCCCGAGAGCGTTTTTTTCGATGCCAACCTAACCAGAGTTACGGGAGCGGCACAATTCAGAAAAAGCGCTCAGCTCGCCGAGAAAATGCGATTTAAGCAATAAAATTAAAAATGCTTATAAAACGTAAACCAAACGTTGGAGGTGGTCATTTCTTCATGCGCAGTGATAAACTCGGCACTCTAAAGCACCCGAGAGCGTTTTTTTCGATGCCAACCTAACCAGAGTGACGGGAGCGGCACAATTCAGAAAAAGCGCTCAGCTCGCCGAGAAAATGCAATTTAAGCAATAAAATTAAAAATGCTTATAAAACATAAACCAAACGTTGGAGGTGGTCATTTCTTCATGCGCAGTGATAAACTCGGCACTCTAAAGCACCCGAGAGCGTTTTTTTCGATGCCAACCTAACCAGAGTGACGGGAGCGGCACAATTCAGAAAAAGTGCTCAGCTCGCCGAGAAAATGCGATTTAAGCAACAAAATTAAAAATGCTTATAAAACATAAACCAAACGTTGGAGGTGGTCATTTCTTCATGCGCAGTGAATAACTCGGCACTCTAAAGCACCCGAGAGCGTTTTTTTCGATGCCAACCTAACCAGAGTGACGGGAGCGGCACAATTCAGAAAAAGTGCTCAGCTCGCCGAGAAAATGCGATTTAAGCAATAAAATTAAAAATGCTTATAAAACATAAACCAAACGTTGGAGGTGGTCATTTCTTAATGCGCAGTAATAAACTCGGCACTCTAAAGCACCCGTGAGCGTTTTTTTCGATGCCAACCTAACCAGAGTGACGGGAGCGGCACAATTCAGAAAAAGTGCTCAGCTCGCCGAGAAAATGCGATTTAAGCAATAAAATTAAAAATGCTTATAAAACATAAACCAAACGTTGGAGGTGGTCATTTCTTCATGCGCAGTGATAAAGTCGGCACTCTAAAGCACCCGAGAGCGTTTTTTTCGATGCCAACCTAACCAGAGTGACGGGAGCGGCACAATTCAGAAAAAGTGCTCAGCTCGCCGAGAAAATGCGATTTAAGCAATAAAATTAAAAATGCTTATTAAACATAAACCAAACGTTGGAGGTGGTCATTTCTTCATGCGCAGTGATAAACTCGGCACTCTAAAGCACCCGAGAGCGTTTTTTTCGATGCCAACCTAACCAGAGTGACGGGAGCGGCACAATTCAGAAAAAGTGCTCAGCTCGCCGAGAAAATGCGATTTAAGCAATAAAATTAAAAATGCTTATAAAACATAAACCAAACGTTGGAGGTGGTCATTTCTTAATGCGCAGTAATAAACTCGGCACTCTAAAGCACCCGAGAGCGTTTTTTTCGATGCCAACCTAACCAGAGTGACGGGAGCGGCACAATTCAGAAAAAGTGCTCAGCTCGCCGAGAAAATGCGATTTAAGCAATAAAATTAAAAATGCTTATAAAACATAAACCAAACGTTGGAGGTGGTCATTTTTTAATGCGCAGTAATAAACTCGGCACTCTAAAGCACCCGAGAGCGTTTTTTTCGATGCCAACCTAACCAGAGTGACGGGAGCGGCACAATTCAGAAAAAGTGCTCAGCTCGCCGAGAAAATGCGATTTAAGCAATAAAATTAAAAATGCTTATTAAACATGAACCAAACGTTGGAGGTGGTCATTTCTTCATGCGCAGTGAATAACTCGGCACTCTAAAGCACCCGATAGCGTTTTTTTCGATGCCAACCTAACCAGAGTGACGGGAGCGGCACAATTCAGAAAAAGTGCTCAGCTCGCCGAGAAAATGCGATTTAAGCAATAAAATTAAAAATGCTTATAAAACATAAACCAAACGTTGGAGGTGGTCATTTCTTAATGCGCAGTAATAAACTCGGCACTCTAAAGCACCCGAGAGCGTTTTTTTCGATGCCAACCTAACCAGAGTGACGGGAGCGGCACAATTCAGAAAAAGTGCTCAGCTCGCCGAGAAAATGCGATTTAAGCAATAAAATTAAAAATGCTTATAAAACATAAACCAAACGTTGGAGGTGGTCATTTCTTAATGCGCAGTAATAAACTCGGCACTCTAAAGCACCCGAGAGCGTTTTTTTCGATGCCAACCTAACCAGAGTGACGGGAGCGGCACAATTCAGAAAAAGCGCTCAGCTCGCCGAGAAAATGCGATTTAAGCAATAAAATTAAAAATGCTTATAAAACATAAACCAAACGTTGGAGGTGGTCATTTCTTCATGCGCAGTGATAAACTCGGCACTCTAAAGCACCCGAGAGCGTTTTTTTCGATGCCAACCTAACCAGAGTGACGGGAGCGGCACAATTCAGAAAAAGTGCTCAGCTCGCCGAGAAAATGCGATTTAAGCAATAAAATTAAAAATGCTTATAAAACATAAACCAAACGTTGGAGGTGGTCATTTCTTCATGCGCAGTGATAAACTCGGCACTCTAAAGCACCCGAGAGCGTTTTTTTCGATGCCAACCTAACCAGAGTGACGGGAGCGGCACAATTCAGAAAAAGCGCTCAGCTCGACGAGAAAATGCGATTCAAGCAATAAAATTAAAAATGCTTATTAAACATAAACCAAACGTTGGAGGTGGTCATTTCTTCATGCGCAGTGAATAACTCGGCACTCTAAAGCACCCGAGAGCGTTTTTTTCGATGCCAACCTAACCAGAGTGACGGGAGCGGCACAATTCAGAAAAAGTGCTCAGCTCGCCGAGAAAATGCGATTTAAGCAATAAAATTAAAAATGCTTATAAAACATAAACCAAACGTTGGAGGTGGTCATTTCTTAATGCGCAGTAATAAACTCGGCACTCGAAAGCACCCGAGAGCGTTTTTTTCGATGCCAACCTAACCAGAGTGACGGGAGCGGCACAATTCAGAAAAAGTGCTCAGCTCGCCGAGAAAATGCGATTTAAGCAATAAAATTAAAAATGCTTATAAAACATAAACCAAACGTTGGAGGTGGTCATTTCTTAATGCGCAGTAATAAACTCGGCACTCTAGAGCACCCGAGAGCGTTTTTTTCGATGCCAACCTAACCAGAGTGACGGGAGCGGCACAATTCAGAAAAAGTGCTCAGCTCGCCGAGAAAATGCGATTTAAGCAATAAAATTAAAAATGCTTATAAAACATAAACCAAACGTTGGAAGTGGTCATTTCTTCATGCGCAGTGATAAACTCGGCACTCTAAAGCACCCGAGAGCGTTTTTTTCGATGCCAACCTAACCAGAGTTACGGGAGCGGCACAATTCAGAAAAAGCGCTCAGCTCGCCGAGAAAATGCGATTCAAGCAATAAAATTAAAAATGCTTATAAAACGTAAACCAAACGTTGGAGGTGGTCATTTCTTCATGCGCAGTGATAAACTCGGCACTCTAAAGCACCCGAGAGCGTTTTTTTCGATGCCAACCTAACCAGAGTGACGGGAGCGGCACAATTCAGAAAAAGCGCTCAGCTCGCCGAGAAAATGCGATTTAAGCAATAAAATTAAAAATGCTTATAAAACATAAACCAAACGTTGGAGGTGGTCATTTCTTCATGCGCAGTGATAAACTCGGCACTCTAAAGCACCCGAGAGCGTTTTTTTCGATGCCAACCTAACCAGAGTGACGGGAGCGGCACAATTCAGAAAAAGTGCTCAGCTCGCCGAGAAAATGCGATTTAAGCAACAAAATTAAAAATGCTTATAAAACATAAACCAAACGTTGGAGGTGGTCATTTCTTCATGCGCAGTGAATAACTCGGCACTCTAAAGCACCCGAGAGCGTTTTTTTCGATGCCAACCTAACCAGAGTGACGGGAGCGGCACAATTCAGAAAAAGTGCTCAGCTCGCCGAGAAAATGCGATTTAAGCAATAAAATTAAAAATGCTTATAAAACATAAACCAAACGTTGGAGGTGGTCATTTCTTAATGCGCAGTAATAAACTCGGCACTCTAAAGCACCCGAGAGCGTTTTTTTCGATGCCAACCTAACCAGAGTGACGGGAGCGGCACAATTCAGAAAAAGTGCTCAGCTCGCCGAGAAAATGCGATTTAAGCAATAAAATTAAAAATGCTTATAAAACATAAACCAAACGTTGGAGGTGGTCATTTCTTCATGCGCAGTGATAAAGTCGGCACTCTAAAGCACCCGAGAGCGTTTTTTTCGATGCCAACCTAACCAGAGTGACGGGAGCGGCACAATTCAGAAAAAGTGCTCAGCTCGCCGAGAAAATGCGATTTAAGCAATAAAATTAAAAATGCTTATTAAACATAAACCAAACGTTGGAGGTGGTCATTTCTTCATGCGCAGTGATAAACTCGGCACTCTAAAGCACCCGAGAGCGTTTTTTTCGATGCCAACCTAACCAGAGTGACGGGAGCGGCACAATTCAGAAAAAGTGCTCAGCTCGCCGAGAAAATGCGATTTAAGCAATAAAATTAAAAATGCTTATAAAACATAAACCAAACGTTGGAGGTGGTCATTTCTTAATGCGCAGTAATAAACTCGGCACTCTAAAGCACCCGAGAGCGTTTTTTTCGATGCCAACCTAACCAGAGTGACGGGAGCGGCACAATTCAGAAAAAGTGCTCAGCTCGCCGAGAAAATGCGATTTAAGCAATAAAATTAAAAATGCTTATTAAACATAAACCAAACGTTGGAGGTGGTCATTTCTTCATGCGCAGTGAATAACTCGGCACTCTAAAGCACCTGAAAGCGTTTTTTTCGATGCCAACCTAACCAGAGTGACGGGAGCGGCACAATTCAGAAAAAGCGCTCAGCTCGCCGAGAAAATGCGATTTAAGCAATAAAATTAAAAATGCTTATAAAACATAAACCAAACGTTGGAGGTGGTCATTTCTTCATGCGCAGTGATAAACTCGGCACTCTAAAGCACCCGAGAGCGTTTTTTTCGATGCCAACCTAACCAGAGTGACGGGAGCGGCACAATTCAGAAAAAGTGCTCAGCTCGCCGAGAAAATGCGATTTAAGCAATAAAATTAAAAATGCTTATAAAACATAAACCAAACGTTGGAGGTGGTCATTTCTTCATGCGCAGTGATAAACTCGGCACTCTAAAGCACCCGAGAGCGTTTTTTTCGATGCCAACCTAACCAGAGTGACGGGAGCGGCACAATTCAGAAAAAGTGCTCAGCTCGCCGAGAAAATGCGATTCAAGCAATAAAATTAAAAATGCTTATTAAACATAAACCAAACGTTGGAGGTGGTCATTTCTTCATGCGCAGTGAATAACTCGGCACTCTAAAGCACCCGAGAGCGTTTTTTTCGATGCCAACCTAACCAGAGTGACGGGAGCGGCACAATTCAGAAAAAGTGCTCAGCTCGCCGAGAAAATGCGATTTAAGCAATAAAATTAAAAATGCTTATAAAACATAAACCAAACGTTGGAGGTGGTCATTTCTTAATGCGCAGTAATAAACTCGGCACTCTAAAGCACCCGAGAGCGTTTTTTTCGATGCCAACCTAACCAGAGTGACGGGAGCGGCACAATTCAGAAAAAGTGCTCAGCTCGCCGAGAAAATGCGATTTAAGCAATAAAATTAAAAATGCTTATAAAACATAAACCAAACGTTGGAGGTGGTCATTTCTTAATGCGCAGTAATAAACTCGGCACTCTAAAGCACCCGAGAGCGTTTTTTTCGATGCCAACCTAACCAGAGTGACGGGAGGGGCACAATTCAGAAAAAGTGCTCAGCTCGCCGAGAAAATGCGATTTAAGCAATAAAATTAAAAATGCTTATAAAACATAAACCAAACGTTGGAGGTGGTCATTTCTTAATGCGCAGTAATAAACTCGGCACTCTAAAGCACCCGAGAGCGTTTTTTTCGATGCCAACCTAACCAGAGTGACGGGAGCGGCACAATTCAGAAAAAGTGCTCAGCTCGCCGAGAAAATGCGATTTAAGCAATAAAATTAAAAATGCTTATTAAACATAAACCAAACGTTGGAGGTGGTCATTTCTTCATGCGCAGTGAATAACTCGGCACTCTAAAGCACCCGAGAGCGTTTTTTTCGATGCCAACCTAACCAGAGTGACGGGAGCGGCACAATTCAGAAAAAGCGCTCAGCTCGCCGAGAAAATGCGATTTAAGCAATAAAATTAAAAATGCTTATTAAACATAAACCAAACGTTGGAGGTGGTCATTTCTTAATGCGCAGTAATAAACTCGGCACTCTAAAGCACCCGAGAGCGTTTTTTTCGATGCCAACCTAACCAGAGTGACGGGAGCGGCACAATTCAGAAAAAGTGCTCAGCTCGCCGAGAAAATGCGATTTAAGCAATAAAATTAAAAATGCTTATAAAACATAAACCAAACGTTGGAGGTGGTCATTTCTTAATGCGCAGTAATAAACTCGGCACTCTAGAGCACCCGAGAGCGTTTTTTTCGATGCCAACCTAACCAGAGTGACGGCAGCGGCACAATTCAGAAAAAGTGCTCAGCTCGCCGAGAAAATGCGATTTAAGCAATAAAATTAAAAATGCTTATAAAACATAAACCAAACGTTGGAAGTGGTCATTTCTTCATGCGCAGTGATAAACTCGGCACTCTAAAGCACCCGAGAGCGTTTTTTTCGATGCCAACCTAACCAGAGTTACGGGAACGGCACAATTCAGAAAAAGCGCTCAGCTCGCCGAGAAAATGCGATTTAAGCAATAAAATTAAAAATGCTTATAAAACATAAACCAAACGTTGGAGGTGGTCATTTCTTCATGCGCAGTGATAAACTCGGCACTCTAAAGCACCCGAGAGCGTTTTTTTCGATGCCAACCTAACCAGAGTGACGGGAGCGGCACAATTCAGAAAAAGCGCTCAGCTCGCCGAGAAAATGCGATTTAAGCAATAAAATTAAAAATGCTTATAAAACATAAACCAAACGTTGGAGGTGGTCATTTCTTAATGCGCAGTAATAAACTCGGCACTCTAAAGCACCCGAGAGCGTTTTTTTCGATGCCAACCTAACCAGAGTGACGGGAGCGGCACAATTCAGAAAAAGTGCTCAGCTCGCCGAGAAAATGCGATTTAAGCAATAAAATTAAAAATGCTTATAAAACATAAACCAAACGTTGGAGGTGGTCATTTCTTAATGCGCAGTAATAAACTCGGCACTCTAAAGCACCCGAGAGCGTTTTTTTCGATGCCAACCTAACCAGAGTGACGGGAGCGGCACAATTCAGAAAAAGTGCTCAGCTCGCCGAGAAAATGCGATTTAAGCAATAAAATTAAAAATGCTTATAAAACATAAACCAAACGTTGGAGGTGGTCATTTCTTAATGCGCAGTAATAAACTCGGCACTCTAGAGCACCCGAGAGCGTTTTTTTCGATGCCAACCTAACCAGAGTGACGGGAGCGGCACAATTCAGAAAAAATGCTCAGCTCGCCGAGAAAATGCGATTTAAGCAATAAAATTAAAAATGCTTATAAAACATAAACCAAACGTTGGAAGTGGTCATTTCTTAGTGCGCAGTGATAAACTCGGCACTCTAAAGCACCCGAGAGCGTTTTTTTCGATGCCAACCTAACCAGAGTTACGGGAGCGGCACAATTCAGAAAAAGCGCTCAGCTCGCCGAGAAAATGCGATTCAAGCAATAAAATTAAAAATGCTTATAAAACGTAAACCAAACGTTGGAGGTGGTCATTTCTTCATGCGCAGTGATAAACTCGGCACTCTAAAGCACCCGAGAGCGTTTTTTTCGATGCCAACCTAACCAGAGTGACGGGAGCGGCACAATTCAGAAAAAGCGCTCAGCTCGCCGAGAAAATGCGATTTAAGCAATAAAATTAAAAATGCTTATAAAACATAAACCAAACGTTGGAGGTGGTCATTTCTTCATGCGCAGTGATAAACTCGGCACTCTAAAGCACCCGAGAGCGTTTTTTTCGATGCCAACCTAACCAGAGTGACGGGAGCGGCACAATTCAGAAAAAGTGCTCAGCTCGCCGAGAAAATGCGATTTAAGCAACAAAATTAAAAATGCTTATAAAACATAAACCAAACGTTGGAGGGTGGTCATTTCTTCATGCGCAGTGAATAACTCGGCACTCTAAAGCACCCGAGAGCGTTTTTTTCGATGCCAACCTAACCAGAGTTACGGGAGCGGCACAATTCAGAAAAAGCGCTCAGCTCGCCGAGAAAATGCGATTTAAGCAATAAAATTAAAAATGCTTATAAAACATAAACCAAACGTTGGAGGTGGTCATTTCTTCATGCGCAGTGATAAACTCGGCACTCTAAAGCACCCGAGAGCGTTTTTTTCGATGCCAACCTGACCAGAGTGACGGGAGCGGCACAATTCAGAAAAAGCGCTCAGCTCGCCGAGAAAATGCGATTTAAGCAATAAAATTAAAAATGCTTATAAAACATAAACCAAACGTTGGAGGTGGTCATTTCTTAATGCGCAGTAATAAACTCGGCACTCTAAAGCACCCGAGAGCGTTTTTTTCGATGCCAACCTAACCAGAGTGACGGGAGCGGCACAATTCAGAAAAAGTGCTCAGCTCGCCGAGAAAATGCGATTTAAGCAATAAAATTAAAAATGCTTATAAAACATAAACCAAACGTTGGAGGTGGTCATTTCTTCATGCGCAGTGATAAACTCGGCACTCTAAAGCACCCGAGAGCGTTTTTTTCGATGCCAACCTAACCAGAGTGACGGGAGCGGCACAATTCAGAAAAAGTGCTCAGCTCGCCGAGAAAATGCGATTTAAGCAATAAAATTAAAAATGCTTATAAAACATAAACCAAACGTTGGAGGTGGTCATTTCTTAATGCGCAGTAATAAACTCGGCACTCTAAAGCACCCGAGAGCGTTTTTTTCGATGCCAACCTAACCAGAGTGACGGGAGCGGCACAATTCAGAAAAAGTGCTCAGCTCGCCGAGAAAATGCGATTTAAGCAATAAAATTAAAAATGCTTATAAAACATAAACCAAACGTTGGAGGTGGTCATTTCTTAATGCGCAGTAATAAACTCGGCACTCTAGAGCACCCGAGAGCGTTTTTTTCGATGCCAACCTAACCAGAGTGACGGGAGCGGCACAATTCAGAAAAAGTGCTCAGCTCGCCGAGAAAATGCGATTTAAGCAATAAAATTAAAAATGCTTATAAAACATAAACCAAACGTTGGAAGTGGTCATTTCTTCATGCGCAGTGATAAACTCGGCACTCTAAAGCACCCGAGAGCGTTTTTTTCGATGCCAACCTAACCAGAGTTACGGGAGCGGCACAATTCAGAAAAAGCGCTCAGCTCGCCGAGAAAATGCGATTCAAGCAATAAAATTAAAAATGCTTATAAAACATAAACCAAACGTTGGAGGTGGTCATTTCTTCATGCGCAGTGATAAACTCGGCACTGTAAAGCACCCGAGAGCGTTTGTTTCGATGCCAACCTAACCAGAGTGACGGGAGCGGCACAATTCAGAAAAAGCGCTCAGCTCGCCGAGAAAATGCGATTTAAGCAATAAAATTAAAAATGCTTATAAAACATAAACCAAACGTTGGAGGTGGTCATTTCTTAATGCGCAGTAATAAACTCGGCACTCTAAAGCACCCGAGAGCGTTTTTTTCGATGCCAACCTAACCAGAGTGACGGGAGCGGCACAATTCAGAAAAAGTGCTCAGCTCGCCGAGAAAATGCGATTTAAGCAATAAAATTAAAAATGCTTATAAAACATAAACCAAACGTTGGAGGTGGTCATTTCTTCATGCGCAGTGAATAACTCGGCACTCTAAAGCACCCGAGAGCGTTTTTTTCGATGCCAACCTAACCAGAGTGACGGGAGCGGCACAATTCAGAAAAAGTGCTCAGCTCGCCGAGAAAATGCGATTTAAGCAATAAAATTAAAAATGCTTATAAAACATAAACCAAACGTTGGAGGTGGTCATTTCTTAATGCGCAGTAATAAACTCGGCACTCTAAAGCACCCGAGAGCGTTTTTTTCGATGCCAACCTAACCAGAGTGACGGGAGCGGCACAATTCAGAAAAAGTGCTCAGCTCGCCGAGAAAATGCGATTTAAGCAATAAAATTAAAAATGCTTATAAAACATAAACCAAACGTTGGAGGTGGTCATTTCTTAATGCGCAGTAATAAACTCGGCACTCTAGAGCACCCGAGAGCGTTTTTTTCGATGCCAACCTAACCAGAGTGACGGGAGCGGCACAATTCAGAAAAAGTGCTCAGCTCGCCGAGAAAATGCGATTTAAGCAATAAAATTAAAAATGCTTATAAAACATAAACCAAACGTTGGAAGTGGTCATTTCTTCATGCGCAGTGATAAACTCGGCACTCTAAAGCACCCGAGAGCGTTTTTTTCGATGCCAACCTAACCAGAGTTACGGGAGCGGCACAATTCAGAAAAAGCGCTCAGCTCGCCGAGAAAATGCGATTTAAGCAATAAAATTAAAAATGCTTATAAAACATAAACCAAACGTTGGAGGTGGTCATTTCTTCATGCGCAGTGATAAACTCGGCACTCTAAAGCACCCGAGAGCGTTTTTTTCGATGCCAACCTAACCAGAGTGACGGGAGCGGCACAATTCAGAAAAAGCGCTCAGCTCGCCGAGAAAATGCGATTTAAGCAATAAAATTAAAAATGCTTATAAAACATAAACCAAACGTTGGAGGTGGTCATTTCTTCATGCGCAGTGATAAACTCGGCATTCTAAAGCACCCGAGAGCGTTTTTTTCGATGCCAACCTAACCAGAGTGACGGGAGCGGCACAATTCAGAAAAAGTGCTCAGCTCGCCGAGAAAATGCGATTTAAGCAATAAAATTAAAAATGCTTATAAAACATAAACCAAACGTTGGAGGTGGTCATTTCTCCATGCGCAGTGAATAACTCGGCACTCTAAAGCACCCGAGAGCGTTTTTTTCGATGCCAACCTAACCAGAGTGACGGGAGCGGCACAATTCAGAAAAAGTGCTCAGCTCGCCGAGAAAATGCGATTTAAGCAATAAAATTAAAAATGCTTATAAAACATAAACCAAACGTTGGAGGTGGTCATTTCTTAATGCGCAGTAATAAACTCGGCACTCTAAAGCACCCGTGAGCGTTTTTTTCGATGCCAACCTAACCAGAGTGACGGGAGCGGCACAATTCAGAAAAAGTGCTCAGCTCGCCGAGAAAATGCGATTTAAGCAATAAAATTAAAAATGCTTATAAAACATAAACCAAACGTTGGAGGTGGTCATTTCTTAATGCGCAGTAATAAACTCGGCACTCTAAAGCACCCGAGAGCGTTTTTTTCGATGCCAACCTAACCAGAGTGACGGGAGCGGCACAATTCAGAAAAAGTGCTCAGCTCGCCGAGAAAATGCGATTTAAGCAATAAAATTAAAAATGCTTATAAAACATAAACCAAACGTTGGAGGTGGTCATTTCTTAATGCGCAGTAATAAACTCGGCACTCTAAAGCACCCGAGAGCGTTTTTTTCGATGCCAACCTAACCAGAGTTACGGGAGCGGCACAATTCAGAAAAAGCGCTCAGCTCGCCGAGAAAATGCGATTTAAGCAATAAAATTAAAAATGCTTATAAAACATAAACCAAACGTTGGAGGTGGTCATTTCTTCATGCGCAGTGAATAACTCGGCACTCTAAAGCACCCGAGAGCGTTTTTTTCGATGCCAACCTAACCAGAGTGACGGGAGCGGCACAATTCAGAAAAAGTGCTCAGCTCGCCGAGAAAATGCGATTTAAGCAATAAAATTAAAAATGCTTATAAAACATAAACCAAACGTTGGAGGTGGTCATTTCTTAATGCGCAGTAATAAACTCGGCACTCTAAAGCACCCGTGAGCGTTTTATTCGATGCCAACCTAACCAGAGTGACGGGAGCGGCACAATTCAGAAAAAGTGCTCAGCTCGCCGAGAAAATGCGATTTAAGCAATAAAATTAAAAATGCTTATTAAACATAAACCAAACGTTGGAGGTGGTCATTTCTTCATGCGCAGTGAATAACTCGGCACTCTAAAGCACCCGAGAGCGTTTTTTTCGATGCCAACCTAACCAGAGTGACGGGAGCGGCACAATTCAGAAAAAGCGCTCAGCTCGCCGAGAAAATGCGATTTAAGCAATAAAATTAAAAATGCTTATAAAACATAAACCAAACGTTGGAGGTGGTCATTTCTTAATGCGCAGTAATAAACTCGGCACTCTAAAGCACCCGAGAGCGTTTTTTTCGATACCAACCTAACCAGAGTGACGGGAGCGGCACAATTCAGAAAAAGTGCTCAGCTCGCCGAGAAAATGCGATTTAAGCAATAAAATTAAAAATGCTTATTAAACATAAACCAAACGTTGGAGGTGGTCATTTCTTCATGCGCAGTGAATAACTCGGCACTCTAAAGCACCCGAGAGCGTTTTTTTCGATGCCAACCTAACCAGAGTGACGGGAGCGGCACAATTCAGAAAAAGCGCTCAGCTCGCCGAGAAAATGCGATTTAAAAAATAAAATTAAAAATGCTTATAAAACATAAACCAAACGTTGGAGGTGGTCATTTCTTAATGCGCAGTAATAAACTCGGCACTCTAAAGCACCCGAGAGCGTTTTTTTCGATGCCAACCTAACCAGAGTGACGGGAGCGGCACAATTCAGAAAAAGTGCTCAGCTCGCCGAGAAAATGCGATTTAAGCAATAAAATTAAAAATGCTTATAAAACATAAACCAAACGTTGGAGGTGGTCATTTCTTAATGCGCAGTAATAAACTCGGCACTCTAAAGCACCCGAGAGCGTTTTTTTCGATGCCAACCTAACCAGAGTGACGGGAGCGGCACAATTCAGAAAAAGTGCTCAGCTCGCCGAGAAAATGCGATTTAAGCAATAAAATTAAAAATGCTTATTAAACATAAACCAAACGTTGGAGGTGGTCATTTCTTCATGCGCAGTGAATAACTCGGCACTCTAAAGCACCCGATAGCGTTTTTTTCGATGCCAACCTAACCAGAGTGACGGGAGCGGCACAATTCAGAAAAAGTGCTCAGCTCGCCGAGAAAATGCGATTTAAGCAATAAAATTAAAAATGCTTATAAAACATAAACCAAACGTTGGAGGTGGTCATTTCTTAATGCGCAGTAATAAACTCGGCACTCTAAAGCACCCGAGAGCGTTTTTTTCGATGCCAACCTAACCAGAGTGACGGGAGCGGCACAATTCAGAAAAAGTGCTCAGCTCGCCGAGAAAATGCGATTTAAGCAATAAAATTAAAAATGCTTATAAAACATAAACCAAACGTTGGAGGTGGTCATTTCTTAATGCGCAGTAATAAACTCGGCACTCTAAAGCACCCGAGAGCGTTTTTTTCGATGCCAACCTAACCAGAGTGACGGGAGCGGCACAATTCAGAAAAAGCGCTCAGCTCGCCGAGAAAATGCGATTTAAGCAATAAAATTAAAAATGCTTATAAAACATAAACCAAACGTTGGAGGTGGTCATTTCTTCGTGCGCAGTGAATAACTCGGCACTCTAAAGCACCCGAGAGCGTTTTTTTCGATGCCAACCTAACCAGAGTGACGGGAGCGGCACAATTCAGAAAAAGCGCTCAGCTCGCCGAGAAAATGCGATTTAAGCAATAAAATTAAAAATGCTTATTAAACATAAACCAAACGTTGGAGGTGGTCATTTCTTCATGCGCAGTGAATAACTCGGCACTCTAAAGCACCCGAGAGCGTTTTTTTCGATGCCAACCTAACCAGAGTGACGGGAGCGGCACAATTCAGAAAAAGCGCTCAGCTCGCCGAGAAAATGCGATTTAAGCAATAAAATTAAAAATGCTTATAAAACATAAACCAAACGTTGGAGGTGGTCATTTCTTCATGCGCAGTGATAAACTCGGCACTCTAAAGCACCCGAGAGCGTTTTTTTCGATGCCAACCTAACCAGAGTGACGGGAGCGGCACAATTCAGAAAAAGTGCTCAGCTCGCCGAGAAAATGCGATTTAAGCAATAAAATTTAAAATGCTTATAAAACATAAACCAAACGTTGGAGGTGGTCATTTCTTCATGCGCAGTGAATAACTCGGCACTCTAAAGCACCCGAGAGCGTTTTTTTCGATGCCAACCTAACCAGAGTGACGGGAGCGGCAAAATTCAGAAAAAGTGCTCAGCTCGCCGAGAAAATGCGATTTAAGCAATAAAATTAAAAATGCTTATAAAACATAAACCAAACGTTGGAGGTGGTCATTTCTTAATGCGCAGTAATAAACTCGGCACTCTAGAGCACCCGAGAGCGTTTTTTTCGATGCCAACCTAACCAGAGTGACGGGAGCGGCACAATTCAGAAAAAGTGCTCAGCTCGCCGAGAAAATGCGATTTAAGCAATAAAATTAAAAATGCTTATAAAACATAAACCAAACGTTGGAAGTTGTCATTTCTTCATGCGCAGTGATAAACTCGGCACTCTAAAGCACCCGAGAGCGTTTTTTTCGATGCCAACCTAACCAGAGTTACGGGAGCGGCACAATTCAGAAAAAGCGCTCAGCTCGCCGAGAAAATGCGATTTAAGCAATAAAATTAAAAATGCTTATAAAACATAAACCAAACGTTGGAAGTGGTCATTTCTTCATGCGCAGTGATAAACTCGGCACTCTAAAGCACCCGAGAGCGTTTTTTTCGATGCCAACCTAACCAGAGTTACGGGAGCGGCACAATTCAGAAAAAGCGCTCAGCTCGCCGAGAAAATGCGATTTAAGCAATAAAATTAAAAATGCTTATTAAACATAAACCAAACGTTGGAGGTGGTCATTCCTTCATGCGCAGTGAATAACTCGGCACTCTAAAGCACCCGAGAGCGTTTTTTTCGATGCCAACCTAACCAGAGTGACGGGAGCCGCACAATTCAGAAAAAGCGCTCAGCTCGCCGAGAAAATGCGATTTAAGCAATAAAATTAAAAATGCTTATAAAACATAAACCAAACGTTGGAGGTGGTCATTTCTTCATGCGCAGTGATAAACTCGGCACTCTAAAGCACCCGAGAGCGTTTTTTTCGATGCCAACCTAACCAGAGTGACGGGAGCGGCACAATTCAGAAAAAGTGCTCAGCTCGCCGAGAAAATGCGATTTAAGCAATAAAATTAAAAATGCTTATAAAACATAAACCAAACGTTGGAGGTGGTCATTTCTTCATGCGCAGTGAATAACTCGGCACTCTAAAGCACCCGAGAGCGTTTTTTTCGATGCCAACCTAACCAGAGTGACGGGAGCGGCACAATTCAGAAAAAGTGCTCAGCTCGCCGAGAAAATGCGATTTAAGCAATAAAATTAAAAATGCTTATAAAACATAAACCAAACGTTGGAGGTGGTCATTTCTTAATGCGCAGTAATAAACTCGGCACTCTAGAGCACCCGAGAGCGTTTTTTTCGATGCCAACCTAACCAGAGTGACGGGAGCGGCACAATTCAGAAAAAGTGCTCAGCTCGCCGAGAAAATGCGATTTAAGCAATAAAATTAAAAATGCTTATAAAACATAAACCAAACGTTGGAAGTGGTCATTTCTTCATGCGCAGTGATAAACTCGGCACTCTAAAGCACCCGAGAGCGTTTTTTTCGATGCCAACCTAACCAGAGTGACGGGAGCGGCACAATTCAGAAAAAGTGCTCAGCTCGCCGAGAAAATGCGATTTAAGCAATAAAATTAAAAATGCTTATAAAACATAAACCAAACGTTGGAGGTGGTCATTTCTTAATGCGCAGTAATAAACTCGGCACTCTAAAGCACCCGAGAGCGTTTTTTTCGATGCCAACCTAACCAGAGTGACGGGAGCGGCACAATTCAGAAAAAGTGCTCAGCTCGCCGAGAAAATGCGATTTAAGCAATAAAATTAAAAATGCTTATAAAACATAAACCAAACGTTGGAGGTGGTCATTTCTTAATGCGCAGTAATAAACTCGGCACTCTAAAGCACCCGAGAGCGTTTTTTTCGATGCCAACCTAACCAGAGTGACGGGAGCGGCACAATTCAGAAAAAGTGCTCAGCTCGCCGAGAAAATGCGATTTAAGCAATAAAATTAAAAATGCTTATAAAACATAAACCAAACGTTGGAGGTGGTCATTTCTTAATGCGCAGTAATAAACTCGGCACTCTAAAGCACCCGAGAGCGTTTTTTTCGATGCCAACCTAACCAGAGTGACGGGAGCGGCACAATTCAGAAAAAGTGCTCAGCTCGCCGAGAAAATGCGATTTAAGCAATAAAATTAAAAATGCTTATAAAACATAAACCAAACGTTGGAGGTGGTCATTTCTTAATGCGCAGTAATAAACTCGGCACTCTAGAGCACCCGAGAGCGTTTTTTTCGATGCCAACCTAACCAGAGTGACGGGAGCGGCACAATTCAGAAAAAGTGCTCAGCTCGCCGAGAAAATGCGATTTAAGCAATAAAATTAAAAATGCTTATAAAACATAAACCAAACGTTGGAAGTGGTCATTTCTTCATGCGCAGTGATAAACTCGGCACTCTAAAGCACCCGAGAGCGTTTTTTTCGATGCCAACCTAACCAGAGTTACGGGAGCGGCACAATTCAGAAAAAGCGCTCAGCTCGCCGAGAAAATGCGATTCAAGCAATAAAATTAAAAATGCTTATAAAACATAAACCAAACGTTGGAGGTGGTCATTTCTTCATGCGCAGTGATAAACTCGGCACTCTAAAGCACCCGAGAGCGTTTTTTTCGATGCCAACCTAACCAGAGTGACGGGAGCGGCACAATTCAGAAAAAGCGCTCAGCTCGCCGAGAAAATGCGATTTAAGCAATAAAATTAAAAATGCTTATAAAACATAAACCAAACGTTGGAGGTGGTCATTTCTTAATGCGCAGTAATAAACTCGGCACTCTAAAGCACCCGAGAGCGTTTTTTTCGATGCCAACCTAACCAGAGTGACGGGAGCGGCACAATTCAGAAAAAGTGCTCAGCTCGCCGAGAAAATGCGGTTCAAGCAATAAAATTAAAAATGCTTATAAAACATAAACCAAACGTTGGAGGTGGTCATTTCTCAATGCGCAGTAATAAACTCGGCACTCTAAAGCACCCGAGAGCGTTTTTTTCGATGCCAACCTAACCAGAGTGACGGGAGCGGCACAATTCAGAAAAAGTGCTCAGCTCGCCGAGAAAATGCGATTTAAGCAATAAAATTAAAAATGCTTATAAAACATAAACCAAACGTTGGAGGTGGTCATTTCTTAATGCGCAGTAATAAACTCGGCACTCTAAAGCACCCGAGAGCGTTTTTTTCGATGCCAACCTAACCAGAGTGACGGGAGCGGCACAATTCAGAAAAAGCGCTCAGCTCGCCGAGAAAATGCGATTTAAGCAATAAAATTAAAAATGCTTATAAAACATAAACCAAACGTTGGAGGTGGTCATTTCTTCATGCGCAGTGATAAACTCGGCACTCTAAAGCACCCGAGAGCGTTTTTTTCGATTCCAACCTAACCAGAGTGACGGGAGCGGCACAATTCAGAAAAAGTGCTCAGCTCGCCGAGAAAATGCGATTTAAGCAATAAAATTAAAAATGCTTATAAAACATAAACCAAACCTTGGAGGTGGTCATTTCTTCATGCGCAGTGAATAACTCGGCACTCTAAAGCACCCGAGAGCGTTTTTTTCGATGCCAACCTAACCAGAGTGACGGGAGCGGCACAATTCAGAAAAAGTGCTCAGCTCGCCGAGAAAATGCGATTTAAGCAATAAAATTAAAAATGCTTATAAAACATAAACCAAACGTTGGAGGTGGTCATTTCTTAATGCGCAGTAATAAACTCGGCACTCTAAAGCACCCGAGAGCGTTTTTTTCGATGCCAACCTAACCAGAGTGACGGGAGCGGCACAATTCAGAAAAAGTGCTCAGCTCGCCGAGAAAATGCGATTTAAGCAATAAAATTAAAAATGCTTATAAAACATAAACCAAACGTTGGAGGTGGTCATTTCTTAATGCGCAGTAATAAACTCGGCACTCTAGAGCACCCGAGAGCGTTTTTTTCGATGCCAACCTAACCAGAGTGACGGGAGCGGCACAATTCAGAAAAAGTGCTCAGCTCGCCGAGAAAATGCGATTTAAGCAATAAAATTAAAAATGCTTATAAAACATAAACCAAACGTTGGAGGTGGTCATTTCTTAATGCGCAGTAATAAACTCGGCACTCTAAAGCACCCGAGAGCGTTTTTTTCGATGCCAACCTAACCAGAGTTACGGGAGCGGCACAATTCAGAAAAAGCGCTCAGCTCGCCGAGAAAATGCGATTTAAGCAATAAAATTAAAAATGCTTATAAAACATAAACCAAACGTTGGAGGTGGTCATTTCTTCATGCGCAGTGAATAACTCGGCACTCTAAAGCACCCGAGAGCGTTTTTTTCGATGCCAACCTAACCAGAGTGACGGGAGCGGCACAATTCAGAAAAAGTGCTCAGCTCGCCGAGAAAATGCGATTTAAGCAATAAAATTAAAAATGCTTATAAAACATAAACCAAACGTTGGAGGTGGTCATTTCTTAATGCGCAGTAATAAACTCGGCACTCTAAAGCACCCGTGAGCGTTTTTTTCGATGCCAACCTAACCAGAGTGACGGGAGCGGCACAATTCAGAAAAAGTGCTCAGCTCGCCGAGAAAATGCGATTTAAGCAATAAAATTAAAAATGCTTATTAAACATAAACCAAACGTTGGAGGTGGTCATTTCTTCATGCGCAGTGAATAACTCGGCACTCTAAAGCACCCGAGAGCGTTTTTTTCGATGCCAACCTAACCAGAGTGACGGGAGCGGCACAATTCAGAAAAAGCGCTCAGCTCGCCGAGAAAATGCGATTTAAGCAATAAAATTAAAAATGCTTATAAAACATAAACCAAACGTTGGAGGTGGTCATTTCTTAATGCGCAGTAATAAACTCGGCACTCTAAAGCACCCGAGAGCGTTTTTTTCGATACCAACCTAACCAGAGTGACGGGAGCGGCACAATTCAGAAAAAGTGCTCAGCTCGCCGAGAAAATGCGATTTAAGCAATAAAATTAAAAATGCTTATTAAACATAAACCAAACGTTGGAGGTGGTCATTTCTTCATGCGCAGTGAATAACTCGGCACTCTAAAGCACCCGAGAGCGTTTTTTTCGATGCCAACCTAACCAGAGTGACGGGAGCGGCACAATTCAGAAAAAGCGCTCAGCTCGCCGAGAAAATGCGATTTAAGCAATAAAATTAAAAATGCTTATAAAACATAAACCAAACGTTGGAGGTGTTCATTTCTTAATGCGCAGTAATAAACTCGGCACTCTAAAGCACCCGAGAGCGTTTTTTTCGATGCCAACCTAACCAGAGTGACGGGAGCGGCACAATTCAGAAAAAGTGCTCAGCTCGCCGAGAAAATGCGATTTAAGCAATAAAATTAAAAATGCTTATAAAACATAAACCAAACGTTGGAGGTGGTCATTTCTTAATGCGCAGTAATAAACTCGGCACTCTAAAGCACCCGAGAGCGTTTTTTTCGATGCCAACCTAACCAGAGTGACGGGAGCGGCACAATTCAGAAAAAGTGCTCAGCTCGCCGAGAAAATGCGATTTAAGCAATAAAATTAAAAATGCTTATTAAACATAAACCAAACGTTGGAGGTGGTCATTTCTTCATGCGCAGTGAATAACTCGGCACTCTAAAGCACCCGATAGCGTTTTTTTCGATGCCAACCTAACCAGAGTGACGGGAGCGGCACAATTCAGAAAAAGTGCTCAGCTCGCCGAGAAAATGCGATTTAAGCAATAAAATTAAAAATGCTTATAAAACATAAACCAAACGTTGGAGGTGGTCATTTCTTAATGCGCAGTAATAAACTCGGCACTCTAAAGCACCCGAGAGCGTTTTTTTCGATGCCAACCTAACCAGAGTGACGGGAGCGGCACAATTCAGAAAAAGTGCTCAGCTCGCCGAGAAAATGCGATTTAAGCAATAAAATTAAAAATGCTTATAAAACATAAACCAAACGTTGGAGGTGGTCATTTCTTAATGCGCAGTAATAAACTCGGCACTCTAAAGCACCCGAGAGCGTTTTTTTCGATGCCAACCTAACCAGAGTGACGGGAGCGGCACAATTCAGAAAAAGCGCTCAGCTCGCCGAGAAAATGCGATTTAAGCAATAAAATTAAAAATGCTTATAAAACATAAACCAAACGTTGGAGGTGGTCATTTCTTCGTGCGCAGTGAATAACTCGGCACTCTAAAGCACCCGAGAGCGTTTTTTTCGATGCCAACCTAACCAGAGTGACGGGAGCGGCACAATTCAGAAAAAGTGCTCAGCTCGCCGAGAAAATGCGATTTAAGCAATAAAATTAAAAATGCTTATAAAACATAAACCAAACGTTGGAGGTGGTCATTTCTTAATGCGCAGTAATAAACTCGGCACTCTAAAGCACCCGAGAGCGTTTTTTTCGATGCCAACCTAACCAGAGTGACGGGAGCGGCACAATTCAGAAAAAGTGCTCAGCTCGCCGAGAAAATGCGATTTAAGCAATAAAATTAAAAATGCTTATTAAACATAAACCAAACGGTGGAGGTGGTCATTTCTTCATGCGCAGTGAATAACTCGGCACTCTAAAGCACCCGAGAGCGTTGTTTTCGATGCCAACCTAACCAGAGTGACGGGAGCGGCACAATTCAGAAAAAGCGCTCAGCTCGCCGAGAAAATGCGATTTAAGCAATAAAATTAAAAATGCTTATTAAACATAAACCAAACGTTGGAGGTGGTCATTTCTTCATGCGCAGTGAATAACTCGGCACTCTAAAGCACCCGAGAGCGTTTTTTTCGATGCCAACCTAACCAGAGTGACGGGAGCGGCACAATTCAGAAAAAGCGCTCAGCTCGCCGAGAAAATGCGATTTAAGCAATAAAATTAAAAATGCTTATAAAACATAAACCAAACGTTGGAGGTGGTCATTTCTTCATGCGCAGTGATAAACTCGGCACTCTAAAGCACCCGAGAGCGTTTTTTTCGATGCCAACCTAACCAGAGTGACGGGAGCGGCACAATTCAGAAAAAGTGCTCAGCTCGCCGAGAAAATGCGATTTAAGCAATAAAATTTAAAATGCTTATAAAACATAAACCAAACGTTGGAGGTGGTCATTTCTTCATGCGCAGTGAATAACTCGGCACTCTAAAGCACCCGAGAGCGTTTTTTTCGATGCCAACCTAACCAGAGTGACGGGAGCGGCAAAATTCAGAAAAAGTGCTCAGCTCGCCGAGAAAATGCGATTTAAGCAATAAAATTAAAAATGCTTATAAAACATAAACCAAACGTTGGAGGTGGTCATTTCTTAATGCGCAGTAATAAACTCGGCACTCTAGAGCACCCGAGAGCGTTTTTTTCGATGCCAACCTAACCAGAGTGACGGGAGCGGCACAATTCAGAAAAAGTGCTCAGCTCGCCGAGAAAATGCGATTTAAGCAATAAAATTAAAAATGCTTATAAAACATAAACCAAACGTTGGAAGTTGTCATTTCTTCATGCGCAGTGATAAACTCGGCACTCTAAAGCACCCGAGAGCGTTTTTTTCGATGCCAACCTAACCAGAGTTACGGGAGCGGCACAATTCAGAAAAAGCGCTCAGCTCGCCGAGAAAATGCGATTTAAGCAATAAAATTAAAAATGCTTATAAAACATAAACCAAACGTTGGAAGTGGTCATTTCTTCATGCGCAGTGATAAACTCGGCACTCTAAAGCACCCGAGAGCGTTTTTTTCGATGCCAACCTAACCAGAGTTACGGGAGCGGCACAATTCAGAAAAAGCGCTCAGCTCGCCGAGAAAATGCGATTTAAGCAATAAAATTAAAAATGCTTATTAAACATAAACCAAACGTTGGAGGTGGTCATTTCTTCATGCGCAGTGAATAACTCGGCACTCTAAAGCACCCGAGAGCGTTTTTTTCGATGCCAACCTAACCAGAGTGACGGGAGCCGCACAATTCAGAAAAAGCGCTCAGCTCGCCGAGAAAATGCGATTTAAGCAATAAAATTAAAAATGCTTATAAAACATAAACCAAACGTTGGAGGTGGTCATTTCTTTATGCGCAGTGATAAACTCGGCACTCTAAAGCACCCGAGAGCGTTTTTTTCGATGCCAACCTAACCAGAGTGACGGGAGCGGCACAATTCAGAAAAAGTGCTCAGCTCGCCGAGAAAATGCGATTTAAGCAATAAAATTAAAAATGCTTATAAAACATAAACCAAACGTTGGAGGTGGTCATTTCTTCATGCGCAGTGAATAACTCGGCACTCTAAAGCACCCGAGAGCGTTTTTTTCGATGCCAACCTAACCAGAGTGACGGGAGCGGCACAATTCAGAAAAAGTGCTCAGCTCGCCGAGAAAATGCGATTTAAGCAATAAAATTAAAAATGCTTATAAAACATAAACCAAACGTTGGAGGTGGTCATTTCTTAATGCGCAGTAATAAACTCGGCACTCTAGAGCACCCGAGAGCGTTTTTTTCGATGCCAACCTAACCAGAGTGACGGGAGCGGCACAATTCAGAAAAAGTGCTCAGCTCGCCGAGAAAATGCGATTTAAGCAATAAAATTAAAAATGCTTATAAAACATAAACCAAACGTTGGAAGTGGTCATTTCTTCATGCGCAGTGATAAACTCGGCACTCTAAAGCACCCGAGAGCGTTTTTTTCGATGCCAACCTAACCAGAGTGACGGGAGCGGCACAATTCAGAAAAAGTGCTCAGCTCGCCGAGAAAATGCGATTTAAGCAATAAAATTAAAAATGCTTATAAAACATAAACCAAACGTTGGAGGTGGTCATTTCTTAATGCGCAGTAATAAACTCGGCACTCTAAAGCACCCGAGAGCGTTTTTTTCGATGCCAACCTAACCAGAGTGACGGGAGCGGCACAATTCAGAAAAAGTGCTCAGCTCGCCGAGAAAATGCGATTTAAGCAATAAAATTAAAAATGCTTATAAAACATAAACCAAACGTTGGAGGTGGTCATTTCTTAATGCGCAGTAATAAACTCGGCACTCTAAAGCACCCGAGAGCGTTTTTTTCGATGCCAACCTAACCAGAGTGACGGGAGCGGCACAATTCAGAAAAAGTGCTCAGCTCGCCGAGAAAATGCGATTTAAGCAATAAAATTAAAAATGCTTATAAAACATAAACCAAACGTTGGAGGTGGTCATTTCTTAATGCGCAGTAATAAACTCGGCACTCTAAAGCACCCGAGAGCGTTTTTTTCGATGCCAACCTAACCAGAGTGACGGGAGCGGCACAATTCAGAAAAAGCGCTCAGCTCGCCGAGAAAATGCGATTTAAGCAATAAAATTAAAAATGCTTATAAAACATAAACCAAACGTTGGAGGTGGTCATTTCCTAATGCGCAGTAATAAACTCGGCACTCTAAAGCACCCGAGAGCGTTTTTTTCGATGCCAACCTAACCAGAGTTACGGGAGCGGCACAATTCAGAAAAAGCGCTCAGCTCGCCGAGAAAATGCGATTTAAGCAATAAAATTAAAAATGCTTATAAAACATAAACCAAACGTTGGAGGTGGTCATTTCTTCATGCGCAGTGATAAACTCGGCACTCTAAAGCACCCGAGAGCGTTTTTTTCGATGCCAACCTAACCAGAGTGACGGGAGCGGCACAATTCAGAAAAAGCGCTCAGCTCGCCGAGAAAATGCGATTTAAGCAATAAAATTAAAAATGCTTATAAAACATAAACCAAACGTTAAAGGTGGTCATTTCTTCATGCGCAGTGATAAACTCGGCACTCTAAAGCACCCGAGAGCGTTTTTTTCGATGCCAACCTAACCAGAGTGACGGGAGCGGCACAATTCAGAAAAAGTGCTCAGCTCGCCGAGAAAATGCGATTTAAGCAACAAAATTAAAAATGCTTATAAAACATAAACCAAACGTTGGAGGTGGTCATTTCTTCATGCGCAGTGAATAACTCGGCACTCTAAAGCACCCGAGAGCGTTTTTTTCGATGCCAACCTAACCAGAGTGACGGGAGCGGCACAATTCAGAAAAAGTGCTCAGCTCGCCGAGAAAATGCGATTTAAGCAATAAAATTAAAAATGCTTATAAAACATAAACCAAACGTTGGAGGTGGTCATTTCTTAATGCGCAGTAATAAACTCGGCACTCTAAAGCACCCGTGAGCGTTTTTTTCGATGCCAACCTAACCAGAGTGACGGGAGCGGCACAATTCAGAAAAAGTGCTCAGCTCGCCGAGAAAATGCGATTTAAGCAATAAAATTAAAAATGCTTATAAAACATAAACCAAACGTTGGAGGTGGTCATTTCTTCATGCGCAGTGATAAAGTCGGCACTCTAAAGCACCCGAGAGCGTTTTTTTCGATGCCAACCTAACCAGAGTGACGGGAGCGGCACAATTCAGAAAAAGTGCTCAGCTCGCCGAGAAAATGCGATTTAAGCAATAAAATTAAAAATGCTTATTAAACATAAACCAAACGTTGGAGGTGGTCATTTCTTCATGCGCAGTGATAAACTCGGCACTCTAAAGCACCCGAGAGCGTTTTTTTCGATGCCAACCTAACCAGAGTGACGGGAGCGGCACAATTCAGAAAAAGTGCTCAGCTCGCCGAGAAAATGCGATTTAAGCAATAAAATTAAAAATGCTTATAAAACATAAACCAAACGTTGGAGGTGGTCATTTCTTAATGCGCAGTAATAAACTCGGCACTCTAAAGCACCCGAGAGCGTTTTTTTCGATGCCAACCTAACCAGAGTGACGGGAGCGGCACAATTCAGAAAAAGTGCTCAGCTCGCCGAGAAAATGCGATTTAAGCAATAAAATTAAAAATGCTTATTAAACATAAACCAAACGTTGGAGGTGGTCATTTCTTCATGCGCAGTGAATAACTCGGCACTCTAAAGCACCCGAGAGCGTTTTTTTCGATGCCAACCTAACCAGAGTGACGGGAGCGGCACAATTCAGAAAAAGTGCTCAGCTCGCCGAGAAAATGCGATTTAAGCAATAAAATTAAAAATGCTTATAAAACATAAACCAAACGTTGGAGGTGGTCATTTCTCCATGCGCAGTGAATAACTCGGCACTCTAAAGCACCCGAGAGCGTTTTTTTCGATGCCAACCTAACCAGAGTGACGGGAGCGGCACAATTCAGAAAAAGTGCTCAGCTCGCCGAGAAAATGCGATTTAAGCAATAAAATTAAAAATGCTTATAAAACATAAACCAAACGTTGGAGGTGGTCATTTCTTAATGCGCAGTAATAAACTCGGCACTCTAAAGCACCCGTGAGCGTTTTTTTCGATGCCAACCTAACCAGAGTGACGGGAGCGGCACAATTCAGAAAAAGTGCTCAGCTCGCCGAGAAAATGCGATTTAAGCAATAAAATTAAAAATGCTTATAAAACATGAACCAAACGTTGGAGGTGGTCATTTCTTAATGCGCAGTAATAAACTCGGCACTCTAAAGCACCCGAGAGCGTTTTTTTCGATGCCAACCTAACCAGAGTGACGGGAGCGGCACAATTCAGAAAAAGTGCTCAGCTCGCCGAGAAAATGCGATTTAAGCAATAAAATTAAAAATGCTTATAAAACATAAACCAAACGTTGGAGGTGGTCATTTCTTAATGCGCAGTAATAAACTCGGCACTCTAAAGCACCCGAGAGCGTTTTTTTCGATGCCAACCTAACCAGAGTTACGGGAGCGGCACAATTCAGAAAAAGCGCTCAGCTCGCCGAGAAAATGCGATTTAAGCAATAAAATTAAAAATGCTTATAAAACATAAACCAAACGTTGGAGGTGGTCATTTCTTCATGCGCAGTGAATAACTCGGCACTCTAAAGCACCCGAGAGCGTTTTTTTCGATGCCAACCTAACCAGAGTGACGGGAGCGGCACAATTCAGAAAAAGTGCTCAGCTCGCCGAGAAAATGCGATTTAAGCAATAAAATTAAAAATGCTTATAAAACATAAACCAAACGTTGGAGGTGGTCATTTCTTAATGCGCAGTAATAAACTCGGCACTCTAAAGCACCCGTGAGCGTTTTTTTCGATGCCAACCTAACCAGAGTGACGGGAGCGGCACAATTCAGAAAAAGTGCTCAGCTCGCCGAGAAAATGCGATTTAAGCAATAAAATTAAAAATGCTTATTAAACATAAACCAAACGTTGGAGGTGGTCATTTCTTCATGCGCAGTGAATAACTCGGCACTCTAAAGCACCCGAGAGCGTTTTTTTCGATGCCAACCTAACCAGAGTGACGGGAGCGGCACAATTCAGAAAAAGCGCTCAGCTCGCCGAGAAAATGCGATTTAAGCAATAAAATTAAAAATGCTTATAAAACATAAACCAAACGTTGGAGGTGGTCATTTCTTAATGCGCAGTAATAAACTCGGCACTCTAAAGCACCCGAGAGCGTTTTTTTCGATGCCAACCTAACCAGAGTGACGGGAGCGGCACAATTCAGAAAAAGTGCTCAGCTCGCCGAGAAAATGCGATTTAAGCAATAAAATTAAAAATGCTTATTAAACATAAACCAAACGTTGGAGGTGGTCATTTCTTCATGCGCAGTGAATAACTCGGCACTCTAAAGCACCCGAGAGCGTTTTTTTCGATGCCAACCTAACCAGAGTGACGGGAGCGGCACAATTCAGAAAAAGCGCTCAGCTCGCCGAGAAAATGCGATTTAAGCAATAAAATTAAAAATGCTTATAAAACATAAACCAAACGTTGGAGGTGGTCATTTCTTAATGCGCAGTAATAAACTCGGCACTCTAAAGCACCCGAGAGCGTTTTTTTCGATGCCAACCTAACCAGAGTGACGGGAGCGGCACAATTCAGAAAAAGTGCTCAGCTCGCCGAGAAAATGCGATTTAAGCAATAGAATTAAAAATGCTTATAAAACATAAACCAAACGTTGGAGGTGGTCATTTCTTAATGCGCAGTAATAAACTCGGCACTCTAAAGCACCCGAGAGCGTTTTTTTCGATGCCAACCTAACCAGAGTGACGGGAGCGGCACAATTCAGAAAAAGTGCTCAGCTCGCCGAGAAAATGCGATTTAAGCAATAAAATTAAAAATGCTTATTAAACATAAACCAAACGTTGGAGGTGGTCATTTCTTCATGCGCAGTGAATAACTCGGCACTCTAAAGCACCCGATAGCGTTTTTTTCGATGCCAACCTAACCAGAGTGACGGGAGCGGCACAATTCAGAAAAAGTGCTCAGCTCGCCGAGAAAATGCGATTTAAGCAATAAAATTAAAAATGCTTATAAAACATAAACCAAACGTTGGAGGTGGTCATTTCTTAATGCGCAGTAATAAACTCGGCACTCTAAAGCACCCGAGAGCGTTTTTTTCGATGCCAACCTAACCAGAGTGACGGGAGCGGCACAATTCAGAAAAAGTGCTCAGCTCGCCGAGAAAATGCGATTTAAGCAATAAAATTAAAAATGCTTATAAAACATAAACCAAACGTTGGAGGTGGTCATTTCTTAATGCGCAGTAATAAACTCGGCACTCTAAAGCACCCGAGAGCGTTTTTTTCGATGCCAACCTAACCAGAGTGACGGGAGCGGCACAATTCAGAAAAAGCGCTCAGCTCGCCGAGAAAATGCGATTTAAGCAATAAAATTAAAAATGCTTATAAAACATAAACCAAACGTTGGAGGTGGTCATTTCTTCGTGCGCAGTGAATAACTCGGCACTCTAAAGCACCCGAGAGCGTTTTTTTCGATGCCAACCTAACCAGAGTGACGGGAGCGGCACAATTCAGAAAAAGTGCTCAGCTCGCCGAGAAAATGCGATTTAAGCAATAAAATTAAAAATGCTTATAAAACATAAACCAAACGTTGGAGGTGGTCATTTCTTAATGCGCAGTAATAAACTCGGCACTCTAAAGCACCCGAGAGCGTTTTTTTCGATGCCAACCTAACCAGAGTGACGGGAGCGGCACAATTCAGAAAAAGTGCTCAGCTCGCCGAGAAAATGCGATTTAAGCAATAAAATTAAAAATGCTTATTAAACATAAACCAAACGGTGGAGGTGGTCATTTCTTCATGCGCAGTGAATAACTCGGCACTCTAAAGCACCCGAGAGCGTTTTTTTCGATGCCAACCTAACCAGAGTGACGGGAGCGGCACAATTCAGAAAAAGCGCTCAGCTCGCCGAGAAAATGCGATTTAAGCAATAAAATTAAAAATGCTTATTAAACATAAACCAAACGTTGGAGGTGGTCATTTCTTCATGCGCAGTGAATAACTCGGCACTCTAAAGCACCCGAGAGCGTTTTTTTCGATGCCAACCTAACCAGAGTGACGGGAGCGGCACAATTCAGAAAAAGCGCTCAGCTCGCCGAGAAAATGCGATTTAAGCAATAAAATTAAAAATGCTTATAAAACATAAACCAAACGTTGGAGGTGGTCATTTCTTCATGCGCAGTAATAAACTCGGCACTCTAAAGCACCCGAGAGCGTTTTTTTCGATGCCAACCTAACCAGAGTGACGGGAGCGGCACAATTCAGAAAAAGTGCTCAGCTCGCCGAGAAAATGCGATTTAAGCAATAAAATTTAAAATGCTTATAAAACATAAACCAAACGTTGGAGGTGGTCATTTCTTCATGCGCAGTGAATAACTCGGCACTCTAAAGCACCCGAGAGCGTTTTTTTCGATGCCAACCTAACCAGAGTGACGGGAGCGGCAAAATTCAGAAAAAGTGCTCAGCTCGCCGAGAAAATGCGATTTAAGCAATAAAATTAAAAATGCTTATAAAACATAAACCAAACGTTGGAGGTGGTCATTTCTTAATGCGCAGTAATAAACTCGGCACTCTAGAGCACCCGAGAGCGTTTTTTTCGATGCCAACCTAACCAGAGTGACGGGAGCGGCACAATTCAGAAAAAGTGCTCAGCTCGCCGAGAAAATGCGATTTAAGCAATAAAATTAAAAATGCTTATAAAACATAAACCAAACGTTGGAAGTGGTCATTTCTTCATGCGCAGTGATAAACTCGGCACTCTAAAGCACCCGAGAGCGTTTTTTTCGATGCCAACCTAACCAGAGTTACGGGAGCGGCACAATTCAGAAAAAGCGCTCAGCTCGCCGAGAAAATGCGATTTAAGCAATAAAATTAAAAATGCTTATAAAACATAAACCAAACGTTGGAAGTGGTCATTTCTTCATGCGCAGTGATAAACTCGGCACTCTAAAGCACCCGAGAGCGTTTTTTTCGATGCCAACCTAACCAGAGTTACGGGAGCGGCACAATTCAGAAAAAGCGCTCAGCTCGCCGAGAAAATGCGATTTAAGCAATAAAATTAAAAATGCTTATTAAACATAAACCAAACGTTGGAGGTGGTCATTTCTTCATGCGCAGTGAATAACTCGGCACTCTAAAGCACCCGAGAGCGTTTTTTTCGATGCCAACCTAACCAGAGTGACGGGAGCCGCACAATTCAGAAAAAGCGCTCAGCTCGCCGAGAAAATGCGATTTAAGCAATAAAATTAAAAATGCTTATAAAACATAAACCAAACGTTGGAGGTGGTCATTTCTTCATGCGCAGTGATAAACTCGGCACTCTAAAGCACCCGAGAGCGTTTTTTTCGATGCCAACCTAACCAGAGTGACGGGAGCGGCACAATTCAGAAAAAGTGCTCAGCTCGCCGAGAAAATGCGATTTAAGCAATAAAATTAAAAATGCTTATAAAACATAAACCAAACGTTGGAGGTGGTCATTTCTTCATGCGCAGTGAATAACTCGGCACTCTAAAGCACCCGAGAGCGTTTTTTTCGATGCCAACCTAACCAGAGTGACGGGAGCGGCACAATTCAGAAAAAGTGCTCAGCTCGCCGAGAAAATGCGATTTAAGCAATAAAATTAAAAATGCTTATAAAACATAAACCAAACGTTGGAGGTGGTCATTTCTTAATGCGCAGTAATAAACTCGGCACTCTAGAGCACCCGAGAGCGTTTTTTTCGATGCCAACCTAACCAGAGTGACGGGAGCGGCACAATTCAGAAAAAGTGCTCAGCTCGCCGAGAAAATGCGATTTAAGCAATAAAATTAAAAATGCTTATAAAACATAAACCAAACGTTGGAAGTGGTCATTTCTTCATGCGCAGTGATAAACTCGGCACTCTAAAGCACCCGAGAGCGTTTTTTTCGATGCCAACCTAACCAGAGTGACGGGAGCGGCACAATTCAGAAAAAGTGCTCAGCTCGCCGAGAAAATGCGATTTAAGCAATAAAATTAAAAATGCTTATAAAACATAAACCAAACGTTGGAGGTGGTCATTTCTTAATGCGCAGTAATAAACTCGGCACTCTAAAGCACCCGAGAGCGTTTTTTTCGATGCCAACCTAACCAGAGTGACGGGAACGGCACAATTCAGAAAAAGTGCTCAGCTCGCCGAGAAAATGCGATTTAAGCAATAAAATTAAAAATGCTTATAAAACATAAACCAAACGTTGGAGGTGGTCATTTCTTAATGCGCAGTAATAAACTCGGCACTCTAAAGCACCCGAGAGCGTTTTTTTCGATGCCAACCTAACCAGAGTGACGGGAGCGGCACAATTCAGAAAAAGTGCTCAGCTCGCCGAGAAAATGCGATTTAAGCAATAAAATTAAAAATGCTTATAAAACATAAACCAAACGTTGGAGGTGGTCATTTCTTAATGCGCAGTAATAAACTCGGCACTCTAAAGCACCCGAGAGCGTTTTTTTCGATGCCAACCTAACCAGAGTGACGGGAGCGGCACAATTCAGAAAAAGCGCTCAGCTCGCCGAGAAAATGCGATTTAAGCAATAAAATTAAAAATGCTTATAAAACATAAACCAAACGTTGGAGGTGGTCATTTCCTAATGCGCAGTAATAAACTCGGCACTCTAAAGCACCCGAGAGCGTTTTTTTCGATGCCAACCTAACCAGAGTTACGGGAGCGGCACAATTCAGAAAAAGCGCTCAGCTCGCCGAGAAAATGCGATTTAAGCAATAAAATTAAAAATGCTTATAAAACATAAACCAAACGTTGGAGGTGGTCATTTCTTCATGCGCAGTGATAAACTCGGCACTCTAAAGCACCCGAGAGCGTTTTTTTCGATGCCAACCTAACCAGAGTGACGGGAGCGGCACAATTCAGAAAAAGTGCTCAGCTCGCCGAGAAAATGCGATTTAAGCAATAAAATTAAAAATGCTTATTAAACATAAACCAAACGTTGGAGGTGGTCATTTCTTCATGCGCAGTGAATAACTCGGCACTCTAAAGCACCTGAAAGCGTTTTTTTCGATGCCAACCTAACCAGAGTGACGGGAGCGGCACAATTCAGAAAAAGCGCTCAGCTCGCCGAGAAAATGCGATTTAAGCAATAAAATTAAAAATGCTTATAAAACATAAACCAAACGTTGGAGGTGGTCATTTCTTCATGCGCAGTGATAAACTCGGCACTCTAAAGCACCCGAGAGCGTTTTTTTCGATGCCAACCTAACCAGAGTGACGGGAGCGGCACAATTCAGAAAAAGTGCTCAGCTCGCCGAGAAAATGCGATTTAAGCAATAAAATTAAAAATGCTTATAAAACATAAACCAAACGTTGGAGGTGGTCATTTCTTCATGCGCAGTGATAAACTCGGCACTCTAAAGCACCCGAGAGCGTTTTTTTCGATGCCAACCTAACCAGAGTGACGGGAGCGGCACAATTCAGAAAAAGTGCTCAGCTCGCCGAGAAAATGCGATTCAAGCAATAAAATTAAAAATGCTTATTAAACATAAACCAAACGTTGGAGGTGGTCATTTCTTCATGCGCAGTGAATAACTCGGCACTCTAAAGCACCCGAGAGCGTTTTTTTCGATGCCAACCTAACCAGAGTGACGGGAGCGGCACAATTCAGAAAAAGTGCTCAGCTCGCCGAGAAAATGCGATTTAAGCAATAAAATTAAAAATGCTTATAAAACATAAACCAAACGTTGGAGGTGGTCATTTCTTAATGCGCAGTAATAAACTTGGCACTCTAAAGCACCCGAGAGCGTTTTTTTCGATGCCAACCTAACCAGAGTGACGGGAGCGGCACAATTCAGAAAAAGTGCTCAGCTCGCCGAGAAAATGCGATTTAAGCAATAAAATTAAAAATGCTTATAAAACATAAACCAAACGTTGGAGGTGGTCATTTCTTAATGCGCAGTAATAAACTCGGCACTCTAAAGCACCCGAGAGCGTTTTTTTCGATGCCAACCTAACCAGAGTGACGGGAGCGGCACAATTCAGAAAAAGTGCTCAGCTCGCCGAGAAAATGCGATTTAAGCAATAAAATAAAATTAAAAATGCTTATAAAACATAAACCAAACGTTGGAGGTGGTCATTTCTTCATGCGCAGTGAATAACTCGGCACTCTAAAGCACCCGAGAGCGTTTTTTTCGATGCCAACCTAACCAGAGTGACGGGAGCGGCACAATTCAGAAAAAGTGCTCAGCTCGCCGAGAAAATGCGATTTAAGCAATAAAATTAAAAATGCTTATAAAACATAAACCAAACGTTGGAGGTGGTCATTTCTTAATGCGCAGTAATAAACTCGGCACTCTAAAGCACCCGAGAGCGTTTTTTTCGATGCCAACCTAACCAGAGTGACGGGAGCGGCACAATTCAGAAAAAGTGCTCAGCTCGCCGAGAAAATGCGATTTAAGCAATAAAATTAAAAATGCTTATAAAACATAAACCAAACGTTGGAGGTGGTCATTTCTTAATGCGCAGTAATAAACTCGGCACTCTAGAGCACCCGAGAGCGTTTTTTTCGATGCGAACCTAACCAGAGTGACGGGAGCGGCACAATTCAGAAAAAGTGCTCAGCTCGCCGAGAAAATGCGATTTAAGCAATAAAATTAAAAATGCTTATAAAACATAAACCAAACGTTGGAAGTGGTAATTTCTTCATGCGCAGTGATAAACTCGGCACTCTAAAGCACCCGAGAGCGTTTTTTTCGATGCCAACCTAACCAGAGTTACGGGAGCGGCACAATTCAGAAAAAGCGCTCAGCTCGCTGAGAAAATGCGATTTAAGCAATAAAATTAAAAATGCTTATAAAACATAAACCAAACGTTGGAGGTGGTCATTTCTTCATGCGCAGTGATAAACTCGGCACTCTAAAGCACCCGAGAGCGTTTTTTTCGATGCCAACCTAACCAGAGTGACGGGAGCGGCACAATTCAGAAAAAGCGCTCAGCTCGCCGAGAAAATGCGATTTAAGCAATAAAATTAAAAATGCTTATAAAACATAAACCAAACGTTGGAGGTGGTCATTTCTTAATGCGCAGTAATAAACTCGGCACTCTAAAGCACCCGAGAGCGTTTTTTTCGATGCCAACCTAACCAGAGTGACGGGAGCGGCACAATTCAGAAAAAGTGCTCAGCTCGCCGAGAAAATGCGATTTAAGCAATAAAATTAAAAATGCTTATAAAACATAAACCAAACGTTGGAGGTGGTCATTTCTTCATGCGCAGTGAATAACTCGGCACTCTAAAGCACCCGAGAGCGTTTTTTTCGATGCCAACCTAACCAGAGTGACGGGAGCGGCACAATTCAGAAAAAGTGCTCAGCTCGCCGAGAAAATGCGATTTAAGCAATAAAATTAAAAATGCTTATAAAACATAAACCAAACGTTGGAGGTGGTCATTTCTTAATGCGCAGTAATAAACTCGGCACTCTAAAGCACCCGAGAGCGTTTTTTTCGATGCCAACTTAACCAGAGTGACGGGAGCGGCACAATTCAGAAAAAGTGCTCAGCTCGCCGAGAAAATGCGATTTAAGCAATAAAATTAAAAATGCTTATAAAACATAAACCAAACGTTGGAGGTGGTCATTTCTTAATGCGCAGTAATAAACTCGGCACTCTAGAGCACCCGAGAGCGTTTTTTTCGATGCCAACCTAACCAGAGTGACGGGAGCGGCACAATTCAGAAAAAGTGCTCAGCTCGCCGAGAAAATGCGATTTAAGCAATAAAATTAAAAATGCTTATAAAACATAAACCAAACGTTGGAAGTGGTCATTTCTTCATGCGCAGTGATAAACTCGGCACTCTAAAGCACCCGAGAGCGTTTTTTTCGATGCCAACCTAACCAGAGTTACGGGAGCGGCACAATTCAGAAAAAGCGCTCAGCTCGCCGAGAAAATGCGATTCAAGCAATAAAATTAAAAATGCTTATAAAACATAAACCAAACGTTGGAGGTGGTCATTTCTTCATGCGCAGTGATAAACTCGGCACTCTAAAGCACCCGAGAGCGTTTTTTTCGATGCCAACCTAACCAGAGTGACGGGAGCGGCACAATTCAGAAAAAGCGCTCAGCTCGCCGAGAAAATGCGATTTAAGCAATAAAATTAAAAATGCTTATAAAACATAAACCAAACGTTGGAAGTGGTCATTTCTTAATGCGCAGTAATAAACTCGGCACTCTAAAGCACCCGAGAGCGTTTTTTTCGATGCCAACCTAACCAGAGTGACGGGAGCGGCACAATTCAGAAAAAGTGCTCAGCTCGCCGAGAAAATGCGATTTAAGCAATAAAATTAAAAATGCTTATAAAACATAAACCAAACGTTGGAGGTGGTCATTTCTTCATGCGCAGTGAATAACTCGGCACTCTAAAGCACCCGAGAGCGTTTTTTTCGATGCCAACCTAACCAGAGTGACGGGAGCGGCACAATTCAGAAAAAGTGCTCAGCTCGCCGAGAAAATGCGATTTAAGCAATAAAATTAAAAATGCTTATAAAACATAAACCAAACGTTGGAGGTGGTCATTTCTTAATGCGCAGTAATAAACTCGGCACTCTAAAGCACCCGAGAGCGTTTTTTTCGATGCCAACCTAACCAGAGTGACGGGAGCGGCACAATTCAGAAAAAGTGCTCAGCTCGCCGAGAAAATGCGATTTAAGCAATAAAATTAAAAATGCTTATAAAACATAAACCAAACGTTGGAGGTGGTCATTTCTTAATGCGCAGTAATAAACTCGGCACTCTAGAGCACCCGAGAGCGTTTTTTTCGATGCCAACCTAACCAGAGTGACGGGAGCGGCACAATTCAGAAAAAGTGCTCAGCTCGCCGAGAAAATGCGATTTAAGCAATAAAATTAAAAATGCTTATAAAACATAAACCAAACGTTGGAAGTGGTCATTTCTTCATGCGCAGTGATAAACTCGGCACTCTAAAGCACCCGAGAGCGTTTTTTTCGATGCCAACCTAACCAGAGTTACGGGAGCGGCACAATTCAGAAAAAGCGCTCACCTCGCCGAGAAAATGCGATTTAAGCAATAAAATTAAAAATGCTTATAAAACATAAACCAAACGTTGGAGGTGGTCATTTCTTCATGCGCAGTGATAAACTCGGCACTCTAAAGCACTCGAGAGCGTTTTTTTCGATGCCAACCTAACCAGAGTGACGGGAGCGGCACAATTCAGAAAAAGCGCTCAGCTCGCCGAGAAAATGCGATTTAAGCAATAAAATTAAAAATGCTTATAAAACATAAACCAAACGTTGGAGGTGGTCATTTCTTCATGCGCAGTGATAAACTCGGCACTCTAAAGCACCCGAGAGCGTTTTTTTCGATGCCAACCTAACCAGAGTAACGGGAGCGGCACAATTCAGAAAAAGTGCTCAGCTCGCCGAGAAAATGCGATTTAAGCAATAAAATTAAAAATGCTTATAAAACATAAACCAAACGTTGGAGGTGGTCATTTCTCCATGCGCAGTGAATAACTCGGCACTCTAAAGCACCCGAGAGCGTTTTTTTCGATGCCAACCTAACCAGAGTGACGGGAGCGGCACAATTCAGAAAAAGTGCTCAGCTCGCCGAGAAAATGCGATTTAAGCAATAAAATTAAAAATGCTTATAAAACATAAACCAAACGTTGGAGGTGGTCATTTCTTAATGCGCAGTAATAAACTCGGCACTCTAAAGCACCCGTGAGCGTTTTTTTCGATGCCAACCTAACCAGAGTGACGGGAGCGGCACAATTCAGAAAAAGTGCTCAGCTCGCCGAGAAAATGCGATTTAAGCAATAAAATTAAAAATGCTTATAAAACATAAACCAAACGTTGGAGGTGGTCATTTCTTAATGCGCAGTAATAAACTCGGCACTCTAAAGCACCCGAGAGCGTTTTTTTCGATGCCAACCTAACCAGAGTGACGGGAGCGGCACAATTCAGAAAAAGTGCTCAGCTCGCCGAGAAAATGCGATTTAAGCAATAAAATTAAAAATGCTTATAAAACATAAACCAAACGTTGGAGGTGGTCATTTCTTAATGCGCAGTAATAAACTCGGCACTCTAAAGCACCCGAGAGCGTTTTTTTCGATGCCAACCTAACCAGAGTTACGGGAGCGGCACAATTCAGAAAAAGCGCTCAGCTCGCCGAGAAAATGCGATTTAAGCAATAAAATTAAAAATGCTTATAAAACATAAACCAAACGTTGGAGGTGGTCATTTCTTCATGCGCAGTGAATAACTCGGCACTCTAAAGCACCCGAGAGCGTTTTTTTCGATGCCAACCTAACCAGAGTGACGGGAGCGGCACAATTCAGAAAAAGTGCTCAGCTCGCCGAGAAAATGCGATTTAAGCAATAAAATTAAAAATGCTTATAAAACATAAACCAAACGTTGGAGGTGGTCATTTCTTAATGCGCAGTAATAAACTCGGCACTCTAAAGCACCCGTGAGCGTTTTTTTCGATGCCAACCTAACCAGAGTGACGGGAGCGGCACAATTCAGAAAAAGTGCTCAGCTCGCCGAGAAAATGCGATTTAAGCAATAAAATTAAAAATGCTTATTAAACATAAACCAAACGTTGGAGGTGGTCATTTCTTCATGCGCAGTGAATAACTCGGCACTCTAAAGCACCCGAGAGCGTTTTTTTCGATGCCAACCTAACCAGAGTGACGGGAGCGGCACAATTCAGAAAAAGCGCTCAGCTCGCCGAGAAAATGCGATTTAAGCAATAAAATTAAAAATGCTTATAAAACATAAACCAAACGTTGGAGGTGGTCATTTCTTAATGCGCAGTAATAAACTCGGCACTCTAAAGCACCCGAGAGCGTTTTTTTCGATGCCAACCTAACCAGAGTGACGGGAGCGGCACAATTCAGAAAAAGTGCTCAGCTCGCCGAGAAAATGCGATTTAAGCAATAAAATTAAAAATGCTTATTAAACATAAACCAAACGTTGGAGGTGGTCATTTCTTCATGCGCAGTGAATAACTCGGCACTCTAAAGCACCCGAGAGCGTTTTTTTCGATGCCAACCTAACCAGAGTGACGGGAGCGGCACAATTCAGAAAAGGCGCTCAGCTCGCCGAGAAAATGCGATTTAAGCAATAAAATTAAAAATGCTTATAAAACATAAACCAAACGTTGGAGGTGGTCATTTCTTAATGCGCAGTAATAAACTCGGCACTCTAAAGCACCCGAGAGCGTTTTTTTCGATGCCAACCTAACCAGAGTGACGGGAGCGGCACAATTCAGAAAAAGTGCTCAGCTCGCCGAGAAAATGCGATTTAAGCAATAAAATTAAAAATGCTTATAAAACATAAACCAAACGTTGGAGGTGGTCATTTCTTAATGCGCAGTAATAAACTCGGCACTCTAAAGCACCCGAGAGCGTTTTTTTCGATGCCAACCTAACCAGAGTGACGGGAGCGGCACAATTCAGAAAAAGCGCTCAGCTCGCCGAGAAAATGCGATTTAAGCAATAAAATTAAAAATGCTTATAAAACATAAACCAAACGTTGGAGGTGGTCATTTCTTAATGCGCAGTAATAAACTCGGCACTCTAAAGCACCCGAGAGCGTTTTTTTCGATGCCAACCTAACCAGAGTGACGGGAGCGGCACAATTCAGAAAAAGTGCTCAGCTCGCCGAGAAAATGCGATTTAAGCAATAAAATTAAAAATGCTTATAAAACATAAACCAAACGTTGGAGGTGGTCATTTCTTAATGCGCAGTAATAAACTCGGCACTCTAAAGCACCCGAGAGCGTTTTTTTCGATGCCAACCTAACCAGAGTGACGGGAGCGGCACAATTCAGAAAAAGTGCTCAGCTCGCCGAGAAAATGCGATTTAAGCAATAAAATTAAAAATGCTTATAAAACATAAACCAAACGTTGGAGGTGGTCATTTCTTAATGCGCAGTAATAAACTCGGCACTCTAAAGCACCCGAGAGCGTTTTTTTCGATGCCAACCTAACCAGAGTGACGGGAGCGGCACAATTCAGAAAAAGTGCTCAGCTCGCCGAGAAAATGCGATTTAAGCAATAAAATTAAAAATGCTTATAAAACATAAACCAAACGCTGGAGGTGGTCATTTCTTAATGCGCAGTAATAAACTCGGCACTGTAGAGCACCCGAGAGCGTTTTTTTCGATGCCAACCTAACCAGAGTGACGGGAGCGGCACAATTCAGAAAAAGTGCTCAGCTCGCCGAGAAAATGCGATTTAAGCAATAAAATTAAAAATGCTTATAAAACATAAACCAAACGTTGGAAGTGGTCATTTCTTCATGCGCAGTGATAAACTCGGCACTCTAAAGCACCCGAGAGCGTTTTTTTCGATGCCAACCTAACCAGAGTGACGGGAGCGGCACAATTCAGAAAAAGCGCTCAGCTCGCCGAGAAAATGCGATTTAAGCAATAAAATTAAAAATGCTTATAAAACATAAACCAAACGTTGGAGGTGGTCATTTCTTAATGCGCAGTAATAAACTCGGCACTCTAAAGCACCCGAGAGCGTTTTTTTCGATGCCAACCTAACCAGAGTGACGGGAGCGGCACAATTCAGAAAAAGTGCTCAGCTCGCCGAGAAAATGCGATTTAAGCAATAAAATTAAAAATGCTTATAAAACATAAACCAAACGTTGGAGGTGGTCATTTCTTCATGCGCAGTGAATAACTCGGCACTCTAAAGCACCCGAGAGCGTTTTTTTCGATGCCAACCTAACCAGAGTGACGGGAGCGGCACAATTCAGAAAAAGTGCTCAGCTCGCCGAGAAAATGCGATTTAAGCAATAAAATTAAAAATGCTTATAAAACATAAACCAAACGTTGGAGGTGGTCATTTCTCAATGCGCAGTAATAAACTCGGCACTCTAAAGCACCCGAGAGCGTTTTTTTCGATGCCAACCTAACCAGAGTGACGGGAGCGGCACAATTCAGAAAAAGTGCTCAGCTCGCCGAGAAAATGCGATTTAAGCAATAAAATTAAAAATGCTTATAAAACATAAACCAAACGTTGGAGGTGGTCATTTCTTAATGCGCAGTAATAAACTCGGCACTCTAGAGCACCCGAGAGCGTTTTTTTCGATGCCAACCTAACCAGAGTGACGGGAGCGGCACAATTCAGAAAAAGTGCTCAGCTCGCCGAGAAAATGCGATTTAAGCAATAAAATTAAAAATGCTTATAAAACATAAACCAAACGTTGGAAGTGGTCATTTCTTCATGCGCAGTGATAAACTCGGCACTCTAAAGCACCCGAGAGCGTTTTTTTCGATGCCAACCTAACCAGAGTTACGGGAGCGGCACAATTCAGAAAAAGCGCTCAGCTCGCCGAGAAAATGCGATTTAAGCAATAAAATTAAAATGCTTATAAAACATAAACCAAACGTTGGAGGTGGTCATTTCTTCATGCGCAGTGATAAACTCGGCACTCTAAAGCACCCGAGAGCGTTTTTTTCGATGCCAACCTAACCAGAGTGACGGGAGCGGCACAATTCAGAAAAAGTGCTCAGCTCGCCGAGAAAATGCGATTTAAGCAATAAAATTAAAAATGCTTATAAAACATAAACCAAACGTTGGAGGTGGTCATTTCTCCATGCGCAGTGAATAACTCGGCACTCTAAAGCACCCGAGAGCGTTTTTTTCGATGCCAACCTAACCAGAGTGACGGGAGCGGCACAATTCAGAAAAAGTGCTCAGCTCGCCGAGAAAATGCGATTTAAGCAATAAAATTAAAAATGCTTATAAAACATAAACCAAACGTTGGAGGTGGTCATTTCTTAATGCGCAGTAATAAACTCGGCACTCTAAAGCACCCGTGAGCGTTTTTTTCGATGCCAACCTAACCAGAGTGACGGGAGCGGCACAATTCAGAAAAAGTGCTCAGCTCGCCGAGAAAATGCGATTTAAGCAATAAAATTAAAAATGCTTATAAAACATAAACCAAACGTTGGAGGTGGTCATTTCTTAATGCGCAGTAATAAACTCGGCACTCTAAAGCACCCGAGAGCGTTTTTTTCGATGCCAACCTAACCAGAGTGACGGGAGCGGCACAATTCAGAAAAAGTGCTCAGCTCGCCGAGAAAATGCGATTTAAGCAATAAAATTAAAAATGCTTATAAAACATAAACCAAACGTTGGAGGTGGTCATTTCTTAATGCGCAGTAATAAACTCGGCACTCTAAAGCACCCGAGAGCGTTTTTTTCGATGCCAACCTAACCAGAGTTACGGGAGCGGCACAATTCAGAAAAAGCGCTCAGCTCGCCGAGAAAATGCGATTTAAGCAATAAAATTAAAAATGCTTATAAAACATAAACCAAACGTTGGAGGTGGTCATTTCTTCATGCGCAGTGAATAACTCGGCACTCTAAAGCACCCGAGAGCGTTTTTTTCGATGCCAACCTAACCAGAGTGACGGGAGCGGCACAATTCAGAAAAAGTGCTCAGCTCGCCGAGAAAATGCGATTTAAGCAATAAAATTAAAAATGCTTATAAAACATAAACCAAACGTTGGAGGTGGTCATTTCTTAATGCGCAGTAATAAACTCGGCACTCTAAAGCACCCGTGAGCGTTTTTTTCGATGCCAACCTAACCAGAGTGACGGGAGCGGCACAATTCAGAAAAAGTGCTCAGCTCGCCGAGAAAATGCGATTTAAGCAATAAAATTAAAAATGCTTATTAAACATAAACCAAACGTTGGAGGTGGTCATTTCTTCATGCGCAGTGAATAACTCGGCACTCTAAAGCACCCGAGAGCGTTTTTTTCGATGCCAACCTAACCAGAGTGACGGGAGCGGCACAATTCAGAAAAAGCGCTCAGCTCGCCGAGAAATTGCGATTTAAGCAATAAAATTAAAAATGCTTATAAAACATAAACCAAACGTTGGAGGTGGTCATTTCTTAATGCGCAGTAATAAACTCGGCACTCTAAAGCACCCGAGAGCGTTTTTTTCGATGCCAACCTAACCAGAGTGACGGGAGCGGCACAATTCAGAAAAAGTGCTCAGCTCGCCGAGAAAATGCGATTTAAGCAATAAAATTAAAAATGCTTATTAAACATAAACCAAACGTTGGAGGTGGTCATTTCTTCATGCACAGTGAATAACTCGGCACTCTAAAGCACCCGAGAGCGTTTTTTTCGATGCCAACCTAACCAGAGTGACGGGAGCGGCACAATTCAGAAAAAGCGCTCAGCTCGCCGAGAAAATGCGATTTAAGCAATAAAATTAAAAATGCTTATAAAACATAAACCAAACGTTGGAGGTGGTCATTTCTTAATGCGCAGTAATAAACTCGGCACTCTAAAGCACCCGAGAGCGTTTTTTTCGATGCCAACCTAACCAGAGTGACGGGAGCGGCACAATTCAGAAAAAGTGCTCAGCTCGCCGAGAAAATGCGATTTAAGCAATAAAATTAAAAATGCTTATAAAACATAAACCAAACGTTGGAGGTGGTCATTTCTTCATGCGCAGTGAATAACTCGGCACTCTAAAGCACCCGAGAGCGTTTTTTTCGATGCCAACCTAACCAGAGTGACGGGAGCCGCACAATTCAGAAAAAGCGCTCAGCTCGCCGAGAAAATGCGATTTAAGCAATAAAATTAAAAATGCTTATAAAACATAAACCAAACGTTGGAGGTGGTCATTTCTTCATGCGCAGTGATAAACTCGGCACTCTAAAGCACCCGAGAGCGTTTTTTTCGATGCCAACCTAACCAGAGTGACGGGAGCGGCACAATTCAGAAAAAGTGCTCAGCTCGCCGAGAAAATGCGATTTAAGCAATAAAATTAAAAATGCTTATAAAACATAAACCAAACGTTGGAGGTGGTCATTTCTTCATGCGCAGTGAATAACTCGGCACTCTAAAGCACCCGAGAGCGTTTTTTTCGATGCCAACCTAACCAGAGTGACGGGAGCGGCACAATTCAGAAAAAGTGCTCAGCTCGCCGAGAAAATGCGATTTAAGCAATAAAATTAAAAATGCTTATAAAACATAAACCAAACGTTGGAGGTGGTCATTTCTTAATGCGCAGTAATAAACTCGGCACTCTAGAGCACCCGAGAGCGTTTTTTTCGATGCCAACCTAACCAGAGTGACGGGAGCGGCACAATTCAGAAAAAGTGCTCAGCTCGCCGAGAAAATGCGATTTAAGCAATAAAATTAAAAATGCTTATAAAACATAAACCAAACGTTAGAAGTGGTCATTTCTTCATGCGCAGTGATAAACTCGGCACTCTAAAGCACCC
>NW_026872048.1:70000-183027 GCF_033458585.1 Syngnathus typhle
ATCCACCACTGTAAACAAATTCAGAGATAATCCCCTGCATAAAATACATTCCCTTTTCAGTCCAAATCTTAAAAGAAAGGGGCGTTGTTCTGCCCTTTATATCAAACCAAGCATAAGTAAAACAAAAACAAACCTTTGTCATGGAACTGCACAAAATCAAAACATCCATCAACCTCATCCAACTTCACATACTTCTGCTGTTGGCAATACCGAACCTGGATCAACATTTTTCTGAGACATGCAACAACAAACAAATGTCAGTAAACACTTAACATGCAAGAAATAATTATTTAACACTCACATAAACGTTGTGTATCATGCAAGAAATTGTTTCATTATTAATTTCACTGCATGTCTAAGATTAAACACATTCAGCAGCTGCTGGGAGGCTGTTAAAACATGCCACAGCAGGCCCAGTGGAAACACTCTCATTGATGAACGTGGCAGCGACTAGCTGTAGTGACTGCAGCACATGCTACCGTAATTAACATTTACATTTGAGGCAAAACTGATTTATTAAAACATTCCCCTCTGTTAAAAGCTGGTTTTCAGCGACCAAACAAACACAACACAGCACCAGTAAAGTTGACCCTTTATAGTCTGACTGCCCACTACATTACCTACATTACCCATTAATCAGAGTTATTAACCACACCTGTATGATCAGAGCCTCGGACACTCGTCTCGGTGCAGTGGCACAGGGAGTCTGCCACACAGGCACCCAACTGCAATTGTTTAGGCTAATTATTTCACTCTAGCCGTGGCTCCTACGCAAAGTGCGGGGTTTATTGCATGAATTAACTCCTCACTTCGTGTTGGAGCCAAAGTTCATCCTGTCGGGGCTTATTTCTCCATAACAACCTCTGAACTGTTTATCCCTTACTTATTCTAGAGGGTTATGGTTAGGATTAGGGTTAAAGTTAGATTAATGGACGCAGAAATTAACAAGTGTATGGTCGGAGAAATGGGAAGAGGGAGTATTGGGCAGTCGGACTGATGCCATGCACCCGCCATGAACTTCAAGTTAGCTTGTTAACATGTGCTAACGTTAGCCCCAAACTATATTCGACAGTTAAATATGAAGCCTTGTTTATACAACCTCTCAAGCACGCGTGAGACTTGGTAAAATGCAAAGGATAACATAGGAAACCGTTTTTTTATTAATGTTTATTTTTTAGCAAGTGGTAACGTTAGTGGTGAAGTTAACATTGCATTAAAAAAAAATCCAAACGTTCGCTGTCCAGTGCCAACCACAAAAAATGCTTAGCAAAGTTACATAAATATTCTCAGCAGATGTTTAATTCAATGTTATTGTTCCTACAAGTTTGATTTTGTAGCTTACCTCTCGTGTAAAAGTCCAACTCCGCATCCATTCCTGATTCCAGCAGCGAAATAAACGACGGTTGACCACGCCACGCACAGGAGACTATTGATTGATGCACGGGTTCACCCTGCTGAAAGCCCAGGGGCATAACACATGGGGTTACCTGGACTGAAGCCCAGGGGCCTATCAAGCAAGTTAACTCGGCCGAGATGCACTTTACATCTCTACAGAGTTGATTTGCTTAGGTTGGAATAACTCTGTTAAATAACTCCAACACTGAACACCATTTTAATCAGAATGTGTTAAAATGACACTTTGAGAGTTGAAATCAACTCTGACATGTTTAACCCTGAAATTTCAACACTCCAGTTTTTGCTGTGTAAAGCACCCGAGAGCGTTTTTTTCGATGCCAACCTAACCAGAGTTACGGGAGCGGCACAATTCAGAAAAAGCGCTCAGTTCGCCGAGAAAATGCGATTTAAGCAATAAAATTAAAAATGCTTATAAAACATAAACCAAACGTTGGAGGTGGTCATTTCTTCATGCGCAGTGATAAACTCGGCACTCTAAAGCACCCGAGAGCGTTTTTTTCGATGCCAACCTAACCAGAGTGACGGGAGCGGCACAATTCAGAAAAAGTGCTCAGCTCGCCGAGAAAATGCGATTTAAGCAATAAAATTAAAAATGCTTATAAAACATAAACCAAACGTTGGAGGTGGTCATTTCTCCATGCGCAGTGAATAACTCGGCACTCTAAAGCACCCGAGAGCGTTTTTTTCGATGCCAACCTAACCAGAGTGACGGGAGCGGCACAATTCAGAAAAAGTGCTCAGCTCGCCGAGAAAATGCGATTTAAGCAATAAAATTAAAAATGCTTATAAAACATAAACCAAACGTTGGAGGTGGTCATTTCTTAATGCGCAGTAATAAACTCGGCACTCGAAAGCACCCGTGAGCGTTTTTTTCGATGCCAACCTAACCAGAGTGACGGGACGGCACAATTCAGAAAAAGTGCTCAGCTCGCCGAGAAAATGCGATTTAAGCAATAAAATTAAAAATGCTTATAAAACATAAACCAAACGTTGGAGGTGGTCATTTCTTAATGCGCAGTAATAAACTCGGCACTCTAAAGCACCCGAGAGCGTTTTTTTCGATGCCAACCTAACCAGAGTGACGGGAGCGGCACAATTCAGAAAAAGCGCTCAGCTCGCCGAGAAAATGCGATTTAAGCAATAAAATTAAAAATGCTTATAAAACATAAACCAAACGTTGGAGGTGGTCATTTCTTAATGCGCAGTAATAAACTCGGCACTCTAAAGCACCCGAGAGCGTTTTTTTCGATGCCAACCTAACCAGAGTGACGGGAGCGGCACAATTCAGAAAAAGTGCTCAGCTCGCCGAGAAAATGCGATTTAAGCAATAAAATTAAAAATGCTTATAAAACATAAACCAAACGTTGGAGGTGGTCATTTCTTAATGCGCAGTAATAAACTCGGCACTCTAAAGCACCCGAGAGCGTTTTTTTCGATGCCAACCTAACCAGAGTGACGGGAGCGGCACAATTCAGAAAAAGTGCTCAGCTCGCCGAGAAAATGCGATTTAAGCAATAAAATTAAAAATGCTTATAAAACATAAACCAAACGTTGGAGGTGGTCATTTCTTAATGCGCAGTAATAAACTCGGCACTCTAAAGCACCCGAGAGCGTTTTTTTCGATGCCAACCTAACCAGAGTGACGGGAGCGGCACAATTCAGAAAAAGTGCTCAGCTCGCCGAGAAAATGCGATTTAAGCAATAAAATTAAAAATGCTTATAAAACATAAACCAAACGTTGGAGGTGGTCATTTCTTAATGCGCAGTAATAAACTCGGCACTCTAAAGCACCCGAGAGCGTTTTTTTCGATGCCAACCTAACCAGAGTGACGGGAGCGGCACAATTCAGAAAAAGTGCTCAGCTCGCCGAGAAAATGCGATTTAAGCAATAAAATTAAAAATGCTTATTAAACATAAACCAAACGGTGGAGGTGGTCATTTCTTCATGCGCAGTGAATAACTCGGCACTCTAAAGCACCCGAGAGCGTTTTTTTCGATGCCAACCTAACCAGAGTGACGGGAGCGGCACAATTCAGAAAAAGCGCTCAGCTCGCCGAGAAAATGCGATTTAAGCAATAAAATTAAAAATGCTTATTAAACATAAACCAAACGTTGGAGGTGGTCATTTCTTCATGCGCAGTGAATAACTCGGCACTCTAAAGCACCCGAGAGCGTTTTTTTCGATGCCAACCTAACCAGAGTGACGGGAGCGGCACAATTCAGAAAAAGCGCTCAGCTCGCCGAGAAAATGCGATTTAAGCAATAAAATTAAAAATGCTTATAAAACATAAACCAAACGTTGGAGGTGGTCATTTCTTCATGCGCAGTGATAAACTCGGCACTCTAAAGCACCCGAGAGCGTTTTTTTCGATGCCAACCTAACCAGAGTGACGGGAGCGGCACAATTCAGAAAAAGTGCTCAGCTCGCCGAGAAAATGCGATTTAAGCAATAAAATTTAAAATGCTTATAAAACATAAACCAAACGTTGGAGGTGGTCATTTCTTCATGCGCAGTGAATAACTCGGCACTCTAAAGCACCCGAGAGCGTTTTTTTTCGATGCCAACCTAACCAGAGTGACGGGAGCGGCACAATTCAGAAAAAGTGCTCAGCTCGCCGAGAAAATGCGATTTAAGCAATAAAATTAAAAATGTTTATAAAACATAAACCAAACGTTGGAGGTGGTCATTTCTTAATGCGCAGTAATAAACTCGGCACTCTAGAGCACCCGAGAGCGTTTTTTTCGATGCCAACCTAACCAGAGTGACGGGAGCGGCACAATTCAGAAAAAGTGCTCAGCTCGCCGAGAAAATGCGATTTAAGCAATAAAATTAAAAATGCTTATAAAACATAAACCAAACGTTGGAGGTGGTCATTTCTTAATGCGCAGTAATAAACTCGGCACTCTAAAGCACCCGAGAGCGTTTTTTTCGATGCCAACCTAACCAGAGTGACGGGAGCGGCACAATTCAGAAAAAGTGCTCAGCTCGCCGAGAAAATGCGATTTAAGCAATAAAATTAAAAATGCTTATAAAACATAAACCAAACGTTGGAGGTGGTCATTTCTTAATGCGCAGTAATAAACTCGGCACTCTAGAGCACCCGAGAGCGTTTTTTTCGATGCCAACCTAACCAGAGTGACGGGAGCGGCACAATTCAGAAAAAGTGCTCAGCTCGCCGAGAAAATGCGATTTAAGCAATAAAATTAAAAATGCTTATAAAACATAAACCAAACGTTGGAAGTGGTCATTTCTTCATGCGCAGTGATAAACTCGGCACTCTAAAGCACCCGAGAGCGTTTTTTTCGATGCCAACCTAACCAGAGTTACGGGAGCGGCACAATTCAGAAAAAGCGCTCAGCTCGCCGAGAAAATGCGATTTAAGCAATAAAATTAAAAATGCTTATAAAACATAAACCAAACGTTGGAGGTGGTCATTTCTTCATGCGCAGTGATAAACTCGGCACTCTAAAGCACCCGAGAGCGTTTTTTTCGATGCCAACCTAACCAGAGTGACGGGAGCGGCACAATTCAGAAAAAGCGCTCAGCTCGCCGAGAAAATGCGATTTAAGCAATAAAATTAAAAATGCTTATAAAACATAAACCAAACGTTGGAGGTGGTCATTTCTTAATGCGCAGTAATAAACTCGGCACTCTAAAGCACCCGAGAGCGTTTTTTTCGATGCCAACCTAACCAGAGTGACGGGAGCGGCACAATTCAGAAAAAGTGCTCAGCTCGCCGAGAAAATGCGATTTAAGCAATAAAATTAAAAATGCTTATAAAACATAAACCAAACGTTGGAGGTGGTCATTTCTCAATGCGCAGTAATAAACTCGGCACTCTAAAGCACCCGAGAGCGTTTTTTTCGATGCCAACCTAACCAGAGTGACGGGAGCGGCACAATTCAGAAAAAGTGCTCAGCTCGCCGAGAAAATGCGATTTAAGCAATAAAATTAAAAATGCTTATAAAACATAAACCAAACGTTGGAGGTGGTCATTTCTTAATGCGCAGTAATAAACTCGGCACTCTAGAGCACCCGAGAGCGTTTTTTTCGATGCCAACCTAACCAGAGTGACGGGAGCGGCACAATTCAGAAAAAGTGCTCAGCTCGCCGAGAAAATGCGATTTAAGCAATAAAATTAAAAATGCTTATAAAACATAAACCAAACGTTGGAAGTGGTCATTTCTTCATGCGCAGTGATAAACTCGGCACTCTAAAGCTTCCGAGAGCGTTTTTTTCGATGCCAACCTAACCAGAGTTACGGGAGCGGCACAATTCAGAAAAAGCGCTCAGCTCGCCGAGAAAATGCGATTTAAGCAATAAAATTAAAAATGCTTATAAAACGTAAACCAAACGTTGGAGGTGGTCATTTCTTCATGCGCAGTGATAAACTCGGCACTCTAAAGCACCCGAGAGCGTTTTTTTCGATGCCAACCTAACCAGAGTGACGGGAGCGGCACAATTCAGAAAAAGCGCTCAGCTCGCCGAGAAAATGCAATTTAAGCAATAAAATTAAAAATGCTTATAAAACATAAACCAAACGTTGGAGGTGGTCATTTCTTCATGCGCAGTGATAAACTCGGCACTCTAAAGCACCCGAGAGCGTTTTTTTCGATGCCAACCTAACCAGAGTGACGGGAGCGGCACAATTCAGAAAAAGTGCTCAGCTCGCCGAGAAAATGCGATTTAAGCAACAAAATTAAAAATGCTTATAAAACATAAACCAAACGTTGGAGGTGGTCATTTCTTCATGCGCAGTAATAAACTCGGCACTCGAAAGCACCCGAGAGCGTTTTTTTCGATGCCAACCTAACAAGAGTGACGGGAGCGGCACAATTCAGAAAAAGTGCTCAGCTCGCCGAGAAAATGCGATTTAAGCAATAAAATTAAAAATGCTTATAAAACATAAACCAAACGTTGGAGGTGGTCATTTCTTAATGCGCAGTAATAAACTCGGCACTCTAAAGCACCCGAGAGCGTTTTTTTCGATGCCAACCTAACCAGAGTGACGGGAGCGGCACAATTCAGAAAAAGTGCTCAGCTCGCCGAGAAAATGCGATTTAAGCAATAAAATTAAAAATGCTTATAAAACATAAACCAAACGTTGGAGGTGGTCATTTCTTAATGCGCAGTAATAAACTCGGCACTCTAAAGCACCCGAGAGCGTTTTTTTCGATGCCAACCTAACCAGAGTGACGGGAGCGGCACAATTCAGAAAAAGTGCTCAGCTCGCCGAGAAAATGCGATTTAAGCAATAAAATTAAAAATGCTTATTAAACATAAACCAAACGTTGGAGGTGGTCATTTCTTCATGCGCAGTGAATAACTCGGCACTCTAAAGCACCCGATAGCGTTTTTTTCGATGCCAACCTAACCAGAGTGACGGGAGCGGCACAATTCAGAAAAAGTGCTCAGCTCGCCGAGAAAATGCGATTTAAGCAATAAAATTAAAAATGCTTATAAAACATAAACCAAACGTTGGAGGTGGTCATTTCTTAATGCGCAGTAATAAACTCGGCACTCTAAAGCACCCGAGAGCGTTTTTTTCGATGCCAACCTAACCAGAGTGACGGGAGCGGCACAATTCAGAAAAAGTGCTCAGCTCGCCGAGAAAATGCGATTTAAGCAATAAAATTAAAAATGCTTATAAAACATAAACCAAACGTTGGAGGTGGTCATTTCTTAATGCGCAGTAATAAACTCGGCACTCTAAAGCACCCGAGAGCGTTTTTTTCGATGCCAACCTAACCAGAGTGACGGGAGCGGCACAATTCAGAAAAAGCGCTCAGCTCGCCGAGAAAATGCGATTTAAGCAATAAAATTAAAAATGCTTATAAAACATAAACCAAACGTTGGAGGTGGTCATTTCTTCATGCGCAGTGATAAACTTGGCACTCTAAAGCACCCGAGAGCGTTTTTTTCGATGCCAACCTAACCAGAGTGACGGGAGCGGCACAATTCAGAAAAAGTGCTCAGCTCGCCGAGAAAATGCGATTTAAGCAATAAAATTAAAAATGCTTATAAAACATAAACCAAACGTTGGAGGTGGTCATTTCTTCATGCGCAGTGATAAACTCGGCACTCTAAAGCACCCGAGAGCGTTTTTTTCGATGCCAACCTAACCAGAGTGACGGGAGCGGCACAATTCAGAAAAAGTGCTCAGCTCGCCGAGAAAATGCGATTCAAGCAATAAAATTAAAAATGCTTATTAAACATAAACCAAACGTTGGAGGTGGTCATTTCTTCATGCGCAGTGAATAACTCGGCACTCTAAAGCACCCGAGAGCGTTTTTTTCGATGCCAACCTAACCAGAGTGACGGGAGCGGCACAATTCAGAAAAAGTGCTCAGCTCGCCGAGAAAATGCGATTTAAGCAATAAAATTAAAAATGCTTATAAAACATAAACCAAACGTTGGAGGTGGTCATTTCTTAATGCGCAGTAATAAACTCGGCACTCGAAAGCACCCGAGAGCGTTTTTTTCGATGCCAACCTAACCAGAGTGACGGGAGCGGCACAATTCAGAAAAAGTGCTCAGCTCGCCGAGAAAATGCGATTTAAGCAATAAAATTAAAAATGCTTATAAAACATAAACCAAACGTTGGAGGTGGTCATTTCTTAATGCGCAGTAATAAACTCGGCACTCTAAAGCACCCGAGAGCGTTTTTTTCGATGCCAACCTAACCAGAGTGACGGGAGCGGCACAATTCAGAAAAAGTGCTCAGCTCGCCGAGAAAATGCGATTTAAGCAATAAAATTAAAAATGCTTATAAAACATAAACCAAACGTTGGAGGTGGTCATTTCTTAATGCGCAGTAATAAACTCGGCACTCTAAAGCACCCGAGAGCGTTTTTTTCGATGCCAACCAAACCAGAGTGACGGGAGCGGCACAATTCAGAAAAAGTGCTCAGCTCGCCGAGAAAATGCGATTTAAGCAATAAAATTAAAAATGCTTATTAAACATAAACCAAACGTTGGAGGTGGTCATTTCTTCATGCGCAGTGAATAACTCGGCACTCTAAAGCACCCGAGAGCGTTTTTTTCGATGCCAACCTAACCAGAGTGACGGGAGCGGCACAATTCAGAAAAAGCGCTCAGCTCGCCGAGAAAATGCGATTTAAGCAATAAAATTAAAAATGCTTATTAAACATAAACCAAACATTGGAGGTGGTCATTTCTTCATGCGCAGTGAATAACTCGGCACTCTAAAGCACCCGAGAGCGTTTTTTTCGATGCCAACCTAACCAGAGTGACGGGAGCGGCACAATTCAGAAAAAGTGCTCAGCTCGCCGAGAAAATGCGATTTAAGCAATAAAATTAAAAATGCTTATAAAACATAAACCAAACGTTGGAGGTGGTCATTTCTTCATGCGCAGTGAATAACTCGGCACTCTAAAGCACCCGAGAGCGTTTTTTTCGATGCCAACCTAACCAGAGTGACGGGAGCGGCACAATTCAGAAAAAGTGCTCAGCTCGCCGAGAAAATGCGATTTAAGCAATAAAATTAAAAATGCTTATAAAACATAAACCAAACGTTGGAGGTGGTCATTTCTTAATGCGCAGTAATAAACTCGGCACTCTAAAGCACCCGAGAGCGTTTTTTTCGATGCCAACCTAACCAGAGTGACGGGAGCGGCACAATTCAGAAAAAGTGCTCAGCTCGCCGAGAAAATGCGATTTAAGCAATAAAATTAAAAATGCTTATAAAACATAAACCAAACGTTGGAGGTGGTCATTTCTTAATGCGCAGTAATAAACTCGGCACTCTAGAGCACCCGAGAGCGTTTTTTTCGATGCCAACCTAACCAGAGTGACGGGAGCGGCACAATTCAGAAAAAGTGCTCAGCTCGCCGAGAAAATGCGATTTAAGCAATAAAATTAAAAATGCTTATAAAACATAAACCAAACGTTGGAAGTGGTCATTTCTTCATGCGCAGTGATAAACTCGGCACTCTAAAGCACCCGAGAGCGTTTTTTTCGATGCCAACCTAACCAGAGTTACGGGAGCGGCACAATTCAGAAAAAGCGCTCAGCTCGCCGAGAAATTTCGATTTAAGCAATAAAATTAAAAATGCTTATAAAACATAAACCAAACGTTGGAGGTGGTCATTTCTTCATGCGCAGTGGTAAACTCGGCACTCTAAAGCACCCGAGAGCGTTTTTTTCGATGCCAACCTAACCAGAGTGACGGGAGCGGCACAATTCAGAAAAAGCGCTCAGCTCGCCGAGAAAATGCGATTTAAGCAATAAAATTAAAAATGCTTATAAAACATAAACCAAACGTTGGAGGTGGTCATTTCTTAATGCGCAGTAATAAACTCGGCACTCTAAAGCACCCGAGAGCGTTTTTTTCGATGCCAACCTAACCAGAGTGACGGGAGCGGCACAATTCAGAAAAAGTGCTCAGCTCGCCGAGAAAATGCGATTTAAGCAATAAAATTAAAAATGCTTATAAAACATAAACCAAACGTTGGAGGTGGTCATTTCTTCATGCGCAGTGAATAACTCGGCACTCTAAAGCACCCGAGAGCGTTTTTTTCGATGCCAACCTAACCAGAGTGACGGGAGCGGCACAATTCAGAAAAAGTGCTCAGCTCGCCGAGAAAATGCGATTTAAGCAATAAAATTAAAAATGCTTATAAAACATAAACCAAACGTTGGAGGTGGTCATTTCTTAATGCGCAGTAATAAACTCGGCACTCTAAAGCACCCGAGAGCGTTTTTTTCGATGCCAACCTAACCAGAGTGACGGGAGCGGCACAATTCAGAAAAAGTGCTCAGCTCGCCGAGAAAATGCGATTTAAGCAATAAAATTAAAAATGCTTATAAAACATAAACCAAACGTTGGAGGTGGTCATTTCTTAATGCGCAGTAATAAACTCGGCACTCTAGAGCACCCGAGAGCGTTTTTTTCGATGCCAACCTAACCAGAGTGACGGGAGCGGCACAATTCAGAAAAAGTGCTCAGCTCGCCGAGAAAATGCGATTTAAGCAATAAAATTAAAAATGCTTATAAAACATAAACCAAACGTTGGAAGTGGTCATTTCTTCATGCGCAGTGATAAACTCGGCACTCTAAAGCACCCGAGAGCGTTTTTTTCGATGCCAACCTAACCAGAGTTACGGGAGCGGCACAATTCAGAAAAAGCGCTCAGCTCGCCGAGAAAATGCGATTCAAGCAATAAAATTAAAAATGCTTATAAAACATAAACCAAACGTTGGAGGTGGTCATTTCTTCATGCGCAGTGATAAACTCGGCACTCTAAAGCACCCGAGAGCGTTTTTTTCGATGCCAACCTAACCAGAGTGACGGGAGCGGCACAATTCAGAAAAAGCGCTCAGCTCGCCGAGAAAATGCGATTTAAGCAATAAAATTAAAAATGCTTATAAAACATAAACCAAACGTTGGAGGTGGTCATTTCTTAATGCGCAGTAATAAACTCGGCACTCTAAAGCACCCGAGAGCGTTTTTTTCGATGCCAACCTAACCAGAGTGACGGGAGCGGCACAATTCAGAAAAAGTGCTCAGCTCGCCGAGAAAATGCGGTTTAAGCAATAAAATTAAAAATGCTTATAAAACATAAACCAAACGTTGGAGGTGGTCATTTCTCAATGCGCAGTAATAAACTCGGCACTCTAAAGCACCCGAGAGCGTTTTTTTCGATGCCAACCTAACCAGAGTGACGGGAGCGGCACAATTCAGAAAAAGTGCTCAGCTCGCCGAGAAAATGCGATTTAAGCAATAAAATTAAAAATGCTTATAAAACATAAACCAAACGTTGGAGGTGGTCATTTCTTAATGCGCAGTAATAAACTCGGCACTCTAAAGCACCCGAGAGCGTTTTTTTCGATGCCAACCTAACCAGAGTGACGGGAGCGGCACAATTCAGAAAAAGCGCTCAGCTCGCCGAGAAAATGCGATTTAAGCAATAAAATTAAAAATGCTTATAAAACATAAACCAAACGTTGGAGGTGGTCATTTCTTCATGCGCAGTGATAAACTCGGCACTCTAAAGCACCCGAGAGCGTTTTTTTCGATGCCAACCTAACCAGAGTGACGGGAGCGGCACAATTCAGAAAAAGTGCTCAGCTCGCCGAGAAAATGCGATTTAAGCAATAAAATTAAAAATGCTTATAAAACATAAACCAAACCTTGGAGGTGGTCATTTCTTCATGCGCAGTGAATAACTCGGCACTCTAAAGCACCCGAGAGCGTTTTTTTCGATGCCAACCTAACCAGAGTGACGGGAGCGGCACAATTCAGAAAAAGTGCTCAGCTCGCCGAGAAAATGCGATTTAAGCAATAAAATTAAAAATGCTTATAAAACATAAACCAAACGTTGGAGGTGGTCATTTCTTAATGCGCAGTAATAAACTCGGCACTCTAAAGCACCCGAGAGCGTTTTTTTCGATGCCAACCTAACCAGAGTGACGGGAGCGGCACAATTCAGAAAAAGTGCTCAGCTCGCCGAGAAAATGCGATTTAAGCAATAAAATTAAAAATGCTTATAAAACATAAACCAAACGTTGGAGGTGGTCATTTCTTAATGCGCAGTAATAAACTCGGCACTCTAGAGCACCCGAGAGCGTTTTTTTCGATGCCAACCTAACCAGAGTGACGGGAGCGGCACAATTCAGAAAAAGTGCTCAGCTCGCCGAGAAAATGCGATTTAAGCAATAAAATTAAAAATGCTTATAAAACATAAACCAAACGTTGGAGGTGGTCATTTCTTAATGCGCAGTAATAAACTCGGCACTCTAAAGCACCCGAGAGCGTTTTTTTCGATGCCAACCTAACCAGAGTTACGGGAGCGGCACAATTCAGAAAAAGCGCTCAGCTCGCCGAGAAAATGCGATTTAAGCAATAAAATTAAAAATGCTTATAAAACATAAACCAAACGTTGGAGGTGGTCATTTCTTCATGCGCAGTGAATAACTCGGCACTCTAAAGCACCCGAGAGCGTTTTTTTCGATGCCAACCTAACCAGAGTGACGGGAGCGGCACAATTCAGAAAAAGTGCTCAGCTCGCCGAGAAAATGCGATTTAAGCAATAAAATTAAAAATGCTTATAAAACATAAACCAAACGTTGGAGGTGGTCATTTCTTAATGCGCAGTAATAAACTCGGCACTCTAAAGCACCCGTGAGCGTTTTTTTCGATGCCAACCTAACCAGAGTGACGGGAGCGGCACAATTCAGAAAAAGTGCTCAGCTCGCCGAGAAAATGCGATTTAAGCAATAAAATTAAAAATGCTTATAAAACATAAACCAAACGTTGGAGGTGGTCATTTCTTCATGCGCAGTGAATAACTCGGCACTCTAAAGCACCCGAGAGCGTTTTTTTTTATGCCAACCTAACCAGAGTGACGGGAGCGGCACAATTCAGAAAAAGTGCTCAGCTCGCCGAGAAAATGCGATTTAAGCAATAAAATTAAAAATGCTTATAAAACATAAACCAAACGTTGGAGGTGGTCATTTCTTCATGCGCAGTGATAAACTCGGCACTCTAAAGCACCCGAGAGCGTTTTTTTCGATGCCAACCTAACCAGAGTGACGGGAGCGGCACAATTCAGAAAAAGTGCTCAGCTCGCCGAGAAAATGCGATTCAAGCAATAAAATTAAAAATGCTTATTAAACATAAACCAAACGTTGGAGGTGGTCATTTCTTCATGCGCAGTGAATAACTCGGCACTCTAAAGCACCCGAGAGCGTTTTTTTCGATGCCAACCTAACCAGAGTGACGGGAGCGGCACAATTCAGAAAAAGTGCTCAGCTCGCCGAGAAAATGCGATTTAAGCAATAAAATTAAAAATGCTTATAAAACATAAACCAAACGTTGGAGGTGGTCATTTCTTAATGCGCAGTAATAAACTCGGCACTCGAAAGCACCCGAGAGCGTTTTTTTCGATGCCAACCTAACCAGAGTGACGGGAGCGGCACAATTCAGAAAAAGTGCTCAGCTCGCCGAGAAAATGCGATTTAAGCAATAAAATTAAAAATGCTTATAAAACATAAACCAAACGTTGGAGGTGGTCATTTCTTAATGCGCAGTAATAAACTCGGCACTCTAAAGCACCCGAGAGCGTTTTTTTCGATGCCAACCTAACCAGAGTGACGGGAGCGGCACAATTCAGAAAAAGTGCTCAGCTCGCCGAGAAAATGCGATTTAAGCAATAAAATTAAAAATGCTTATAAAACATAAACCAAACGTTGGAGGTGGTCATTTCTTAATGCGCAGTAATAAACTCGGCACTCTAAAGCACCCGAGAGCGTTTTTTTCGATGCCAACCAAACCAGAGTGACGGGAGCGGCACAATTCAGAAAAAGTGCTCAGCTCGCCGAGAAAATGCGATTTAAGCAATAAAATTAAAAATGCTTATTAAACATAAACCAAACGTTGGAGGTGGTCATTTCTTCATGCGCAGTGAATAACTCGGCACTCTAAAGCACCCGAGAGCGTTTTTTTCGATGCCAACCTAACCAGAGTGACGGGAGCGGCACAATTCAGAAAAAGCGCTCAGCTCGCCGAGAAAATGCGATTTAAGCAATAAAATTAAAAATGCTTATTAAACATAAACCAAACATTGGAGGTGGTCATTTCTTCATGCGCAGTGAATAACTCGGCACTCTAAAGCACCCGAGAGCGTTTTTTTCGATGCCAACCTAACCAGAGTGACGGGAGCGGCACAATTCAGAAAAAGCGCTCAGCTCGCCGAGAAAATGCGATTTAAGCAATAAAATTAAAAATGCTTATAAAACATAAACCAAACGTTGGAGGTGGTCATTTCTTCATGCGCAGTGATAAACTCGGCACTCTAAAGCACCCGAGAGCGTTTTTTTCGATGCCAACCTAACCAGAGTGACGGGAGCGGCACAATTCAGAAAAAGTGCTCAGCTCGCCGAGAAAATGCGATTTAAGCAATAAAATTAAAAATGCTTATAAAACATAAACCAAACGTTGGAGGTGGTCATTTCTTCATGCGCAGTGAATAACTCGGCACTCTAAAGCACCCGAGAGCGTTTTTTTCGATGCCAACCTAACCAGAGTGACGGGAGCGGCACAATTCAGAAAAAGTGCTCAGCTCGCCGAGAAAATGCGATTTAAGCAATAAAATTAAAAATGCTTATAAAACATAAACCAAACGTTGGAGGTGGTCATTTCTTAATGCGCAGTAATAAACTCGGCACTCTAAAGCACCCGAGAGCGTTTTTTTCGATGCCAACCTAACCAGAGTGACGGGAGCGGCACAATTCAGAAAAAGTGCTCAGCTCGCCGAGAAAATGCGATTTAAGCAATAAAATTAAAAATGCTTATAAAACATAAACCAAACGTTGGAGGTGGTCATTTCTTAATGCGCAGTAATAAACTCGGCACTCTAGAGCACCCGAGAGCGTTTTTTTCGATGCCAACCTAACCAGAGTGACGGGAGCGGCACAATTCAGAAAAAGTGCTCAGCTCGCTGAGAAAATGCGATTTAAGCAATAAAATTAAAAATGCTTATAAAACATAAACCAAACGTTGGAAGTGGTCATTTCTTCATGCGCAGTGATAAACTCGGCACTCTAAAGCACCCGAGAGCGTTTTTTTCGATGCCAACCTAACCAGAGTTACGGGAGCGGCACAATTCAGAAAAAGCGCTCAGCTCGCCGAGAAAATGCGATTTAAGCAATAAAATTAAAAATGCTTATAAAACATAAACCAAACGTTGGAGGTGGTCATTTCTTCATGCGCAGTGATAAACTCGGCACTCTAAAGCACCCGAGAGCGTTTTTTTCGATGCCAACCTAACCAGAGTGACGGGAGCGGCACAATTCAGAAAAAGCGCTCAGCTCGCCGAGAAAATGCGATTTAAGCAATAAAATTAAAAATGCTTATAAAACATAAACCAAACGTTGGAGGTGGTCATTTCTTAATGCGCAGTAATAAACTCGGCACTCTAAAGCACCCGAGAGCGTTTTTTTCGATGCCAACCTAACCAGAGTGACGGGAGCGGCACAATTCAGAAAAAGTGCTCAGCTCGCCGAGAAAATGCGATTTAAGCAATAAAATTAAAAATGCTTATAAAACGTAAACCAAACGTTGGAGGTGGTCATTTCTTCATGCGCAGTGATAAACTCGGCACTCTAAAGCACCCGAGAGCGTTTTTTTCGATGCCAACCTAACCAGAGTGACGGGAGCGGCACAATTCAGAAAAAGCGCTCAGCTCGCCGAGAAAATGCGATTTAAGCAATAAAATTAAAAATGCTTATAAAACATAAACCAAATGTTGGAGGTGGTCATTTCTTCATGCGCAGTGATAAACTCGGCACTCTAAAGCACCCGAGAGCGTTTTTTTCGATGCCAACCTAACCAGAGTGACGGGAGCGGCACAATTCAGAAAAAGTGCTCAGCTCGCCGAGAAAATGCGATTTAAGCAACAAAATTAAAAATGCTTATAAAACATAAACCAAACGTTGGAGGTGGTCATTTCTTCATGCGCAGTGAATAACTCGGCACTCTAAAGCACCCGAGAGCGTTTTTTTCGATGCCAACCTAACCAGAGTGACGGGAGCGGCACAATTCAGAAAAAGTGCTCAGCTCGCCGAGAAAATGCGATTTAAGCAATAAAATTAAAAATGCTTATAAAACATAAACCAAACGTTGGAGGTGGTCATTTCTTAATGCGCAGTAATAAACTCGGCACTCTAAAGCACCCGTGAGCGTTTTTTTCGATGCCAACCTAACCAGAGTGACGGGAGCGGCACAATTCAGAAAAAGTGCTCAGCTCGCCGAGGAAATGCGATTTAAGCAATAAAATTAAAAATGCTTATAAAACATAAACCAAACGTTGGAGGTGGTCATTTCTTCATGCGCAGTGATAAAGTCGGCACTCTAAAGCACCCGAGAGCGTTTTTTTCGATGCCAACCTAACCAGAGTGACGGGAGCGGCACAATTCAGAAAAAGTGCTCAGCTCGCCGAGAAAATGCGATTTAAGCAATAAAATTAAAAATGCTTATTAAACATAAACCAAACGTTGGAGGTGGTCATTTCTTCATGCGCAGTGATAAACTCGGCACTCTAAAGCACCCGAGAGCGTTTTTTTCGATGCCAACCTAACCAGAGTGACGGGAGCGGCACAATTCAGAAAAAGTGCTCAGCTCGCCGAGAAAATGCGATTTAAGCAATAAAATTAAAAATGCTTATAAAACATAAACCAAACGTTGGAGGTGGTCATTTCTTAATGCGCAGTAATAAACTCGGCACTCTAAAGCACCCGAGAGCGTTTTTTTCGATGCCAACCTAACCAGAGTGACGGGAGCGGCACAATTCAGAAAAAGTGCTCAGCTCGCCGAGAAAATGCGATTTAAGCAATAAAATTAAAAATGCTTATTAAACATAAACCAAACGTTGGAGGTGGTCATTTCTTCATGCGCAGTGAATAACTCGGCACTCTAAAGCACCTGAAAGCGTTTTTTTCGATGCCAACCTAACCAGAGTGACGGGAGCGGCACAATTCAGAAAAAGCGCTCAGCTCGCCGAGAAAATGCGATTTAAGCAATAAAATTAAAAATGCTTATAAAACATAAACCAAACGTTGGAGGTGGTCATTTCTTCATGCGCAGTGATAAATTCGGCACTCTAAAGCACCCGAGAGCGTTTTTTTCGATGCCAACCTAACCAGAGTGACGGGAGCGGCACAATTCAGAAAAAGTGCTCAGCTCGCCGAGAAAATGCGATTTAAGCAATAAAATTAAAAATGCTTATAAAACATAAACCAAACGTTGGAGGTGGTCATTTCTTCATGCGCAGTGATAAACTCGGCACTCTAAAGCACCCGAGAGCGTTTTTTTCGATGCCAACCTAACCAGAGTGACGGGAGCGGCACAATTCAGAAAAAGTGCTCAGCTCGCCGAGAAAATGCGATTTAAGCAATAAAATTAAAAATGCTTATAAAACATAAACCAAACGTTGGAGTTGGTCATTTCTTCATGCGCAGTGATAAACTCGGCACTCTAAAGCACCCGAGAGCGTTTTTTTCGATGCCAACCTAACCAGAGTGACGGGAGCGGCACAATTCAGAAAAAGCGCTCAGCTCGCCGAGAAAATGCGATTTAAGCAATAAAATTAAAAATGCTTATAAAACATAAACCAAACGTTGGAGGTGGTCATTTCTTCATGCACAGTGATAAACTCGGCACTCTAAAGCACCCGAGAGCGTTTTTTTCGATGCCAACCTAACCAGAGTGACGGGAGCGGCACAATTCAGAAAAAGTGCTCAGCTCGCCGAGAAAATGCGATTTAAGCAATAAAATTAAAAATGCTTATAAAACATAAACCAAACGTTGTAAATGGTCATTTCTTATTACGCAGTAATAAACTCGGCACTCTAAAGCACCCGAGAGCGTTTTTTTCGATGCCAACCTAACCAGAGTGACGGGAGCGGCACAATACAGAAAAAGCGCTCAGCTCGCCGAGAAAATGCGATTTAAGCAATAAAATTAAAAATGCTTATAAAACATAAACCAAACGTTGGAGGTGGTCATTTCTTCATGCACAGTGATAAACTCGGCACTCTAAAGCACCCGAGAGCGTTTTTTTCCATGCCAACCTAACCAGAGTGACGGGAGCGGCACAATTCAGAAAAAGTGCTCAGCTCGCCGAGAAAATGCGATTTAAGCAATAAAATTAAAAATGCTTATAAAACATAAACCAAACGTTGGAGGTGGTCATTTCTTCATGCGCAGTGATAAACTCGGCACTCTAAAGCACCCGAGAGCGTTTTTTTCGATGCCAACCTAATCAGAGTGACGGGAGCGGCACAATTCAGAAAAAGTGCTCAGCTCGCCGAGAAAATGCGATTTAAGCAATAAAATTTAAAATGCTTATAAAACATAAACCAAACGTTGTAGATGGTCATTTCTTATTACGCAGTAATAAACTCGGCACTCTAAAGCACCCGAGAGCGTTTTTTTCCATGCCAACCTAACCAGAGTGACGGGAGCGGCACAATTCAGAAAAAGTGCTCAGCTCGCCGAGAAAATGCGATTTAAGCAATAAAATTAAAAATGCTTATAAAACATAAACCAAACGTTGGAGGTGGTCATTTCTTCATGCGCAGTGATAAACTCGGCACTCTAAAGCACCCGAGAGCGTTTTTTTCCATGCCAACCTAACCAGAGTGACGGGAGCGGCACAATTCAGAAAAAGTGCTCAGCTCGCCGAGAAAATGCGATTTAAGCAATAAAATTAAAAATGCTTATAAAACATAAACCAAACGTTGGAGGTGGTCATTTCTTCATGCGCAGTGATAAACTCGGCACTCTAAAGCACCCGAGAGCGTTTTTTTCGATGCCAACCTAACCAGAGTGACGGGAGCGGCACAATTCAGAAAAAGTGCTCAGCTCGCCGAGAAAATGCGATTTAAGCAATAAAATTAAAAATGCTTATAAAACATAAACCAAAAGTTGGAGGTGGTCATTTCTTCATGCGCAGTGATAAACTCGGCACTCTAAAGCACCCAAGAGCGTTTTTTTCGATGCCAACCTAACCAGAGTGACGGGAGCGGCACAATTCAGAAAAAGTGCTCAGCTCGCCGAGAAAATGCGATTTAAGCAATAAAATTAAAAATGCTTATAAAACATAAACCAAACGTTGGAGGTGGTCATTTCTTCATGCGCAGTGATAAACTCGGCACTCTAAAGCACCCAAGAGCGTTTTTTTCGATGCCAACCTAACCAGAGTGAAGGGAGCGGCACAATTCAGAAAAAGCGCTCAGCTCGCCGAGAAAATGCGATTTAAGCAATAAAATTAAAAATGCTTATAAAACATAAACCAAACGTTGGAGGTGGTCATTTCTTCATGCGCAGTGATAAACTCGGCACTCTAAAGCACCCGAGAGCGTTTTTTTCGATGCCAACCTAACCAGAGTGACGGGAGCGGCACAATTCAGAAAAAGTGCTCAGCTCGCCGAGAAAATGCGATTTAAGCAATAAAATTAAAAATGCTTATAAAACATAAACCAAACGTTGGAGTTGGTCATTTCTTCATGCGCAGTGATAAACTCGGCACTCTAAAGCACCCGAGAGCGTTTTTTTCGATGCCAACCTAACCAGAGTGACGGGAGCGGCACAATTCAGAAAAAGTGCTCAGCTCGCCGAGAAAATGCGATTTAAGCAATAAAATTAAAAATGCTTATAAAACATAAACCAAACGTTGGAGGTGGTCATTTCTTCATGCGCAGTGATAAACTCGGCACTCTAAAGCACCCAAGAGCGTTTTTTTCGATGCCAACCTAACCAGAGTGACGGGAGCGGCACAATTCAGAAAAAGTGCTCAGCTCGCCGAGAAAATGCGATTTAAGCAATAAAATTAAAAATGCTTATAAAACATAAACCAAACGTTGTAGATGGTCATTTCTTATTACGCAGTAATAAAGTCGGCACTCTAAAGCACCCGAGAGCGTTTTTTTCGATGCCAACCTAACCAGAGTGACGGGAGCGGCACAATTCAGAAAAAGCGCTCAGCTCGCCGAGAAAATGCGATTTAAGCAATAAAATTAAAAATGCTTATAAAACATAAACCAAACGTTGGAGGTGGTCATTTCTTCATGCACAGTGATAAACTCGGCACTCTAAAGCACCCGAGAGCGTTTTTTTCGATGCCAACCTAACCAGAGTGACGGGAGCGGCACAATTCAGAAAAAGTGCTCAGCTCGCCGAGAAAATGCGATTTAAGCAATAAAATTAAAAATGCTTATAAAACATAAACCAAACGTTGTAAATGGTCATTTCTTATTACGCAGTAATAAACTCGGCACTCTAAAGCACCCGAGAGCGTTTTTTTCGATGCCAACCTAACCAGAGTGACGGGAGCGGCACAATTCAGAAAAAGCGCTCAGCTCGCCGAGAAAATGCGATTTAAGCAATAAAATTAAAAATGCTTATAAAACATAAACCAAACGTTGGAGGTGGTCATTTCTTCATGCACAGTGATAAACTCGGCACTCTAAAGCACCCGAGAGCGTTTTTTTCGATGCCAACCTAACCAGAGTGACGGGAGCGGCACAATTCAGAAAAAGTGCTCAGCTCGCCGAGAAAATGCGATTTAAGCAATAAAATTAAAAATGCTTATAAAACATAAACCAAACGTTGGAGGTGGTCATTTCTTCATGCGCAGTGATAAAATCGGCACTCTAAAGCACCCGAGAGCGTTTTTTTCGATGCCAACCTAACCAGAGTGACGGGAGCGGCACAATTCAGAAAAAGTGCTCAGCTTGCCGAGAAAATGCGATTTAAGCAATAAAATTAAAAATGCTTATAAAACATAAACCAAACGTTGGAGGTGGTCATTTCTTCATGCGCAGTGATAAACTCGGCACTCTAAAGCACCCGAGAGCGTTTTTTTCGATGCCAACCTAACCAGAGTGACGGGAGCGGCACAATTCAGAAAAAGCGCTCAGCTCGCCGAGAAAATGCGATTTAAGCAATAAAATTAAAAATGCTTATAAAACATAAACCAAACGTTGGAGGTGGTCATTTCTTCATGCGCAGTGATAAACTCGGCACTCTAAAGCACCCGAGAGCGTTTTTTTCGATGCCAACCTAACCAGAGTGACGGGAGCGGCACAATTCAGAAAAAGCGCTCAGCTCGCCGAGAAAATGCGATTTAAGCAATAAAATTAAAAATGCTTATAAAACATAAACCAAACGTTGGAGGTGGTCATTTCTTCATGCGCAGTGATAAATTCGGCACTCTAAAGCACCCGAGAGCGTTTTTTTCGATGCCAACCTAACCAGAGTGACGGGAGCGGCACAATTCAGAAAAAGTGCTCCTCGCCGAGAAAATGCGAGTTAAGCAATAAAATTAAAAATGCTTATAAAATATAAACCAAACGTTGGAGGTGGTCATTTCTTCATGCGCAGTGATAAACTCGGCACTCTAAAGCACCCGAGAGCGTTTTTTTCGATGCCAACCTAACCAGAGTGACGGGAGCGGCACAATTCAGAAAAAGTGCTCAGCTCGCCGAGAAAATGCGATTTAAGCAATAAAATTAAAAATGCTTATAAAACATAAACCAAACGTTGTAAATGGTCATTTCTTCATGCGCAGTGATAAACTCGGCACTCTAAAGCACCCGAGAGCGTTTTTTTCGATGCCAACCTAACCAGAGTGACGGGAGCGGCACAATTCAGAAAAAGTGCTCAGCTCGCCGAGAAAATGCGATTTAAGCAATAAAATTAAAAATGCTTATAAAACATAAACCAAACGTTGGAGGTGGTCATTTCTTCATGCGCAGTGATAAACTCGGCACTCTAAAGCACCCGAGAGCGTTTTTTTCGATGCCAACCTAACCAGAGTGACGGGAGCGGCACAATACAGAAAAAGTGCTCAGCTCGCCGAGAAAATGCGATTTAAGCAATAAAATTAAAAATGCTTATAAAACATAAACCAAACGTTGGAGGTGGTCATTTCTTCATGCGCAGTGATAAACTCGGCACTCTAAAGCACCCGAGAGCGTTTTTTTCCATGCCAACCTAACCAGAGTGACGGGAGCGGCACAATTCAGAAAAAGTGCTCAGCTCGCCGAGAAAATGCGATTTAAGCAATAAAATTAAAAATGCTTATAAAACATAAACCAAACGTTGGAGGTGGTCATTTCTTCATGCGCAGTGATAAACTCGGCACTCTAAAGCACCCGAGAGCGTTTTTTTCGATGCCAACCTAACCAGAGTGACGTGAGCGGCACAATTCAGAAAAAGTGCTCAGCTTGCCGAGAAAATGCGATTTAAGCAATAAAATTAAAAATGCTTATAAAACATAAACCAAACGTTGGAGGTGGTCATTTCTTCATGCGCAGTGATAAACTCGGCACTCTAAAGCACCCGAGAGCGTTTTTTTCGATGCCAACCTAACCAGAGTGACGGGAGCGGCACAATTCAGAAAAAGCGCTCAGCTCGCCGAGAAAATGCGATTTAAGCAATAAAATTAAAAATGCTTATAAAACATAAACCAAACGTTGGAGGTGGTCATTTCTTCATGCGCAGTGATAAACTCGGCACTCTAAAGCACCCGAGAGCGTTTTTTTCGATGCCAACCTAACCAGAGTGACGGGAGCGGCACAATTCAGAAAAAGCGCTCAGCTCGCCGAGAAAATGCGATTTAAGCAATAAAATTAAAAATGCTTATAAAACATAAACCAAACGTTGGAGGTGGTCATTTCTTCATGCGCAGTGATAAATTCGGCACTCTAAAGCACCCGAGAGCGTTTTTTTCGATGCCAACCTAACCAGAGTGACGGGAGCGGCACAATTCAGAAAAAGTGCTCAGCTCGCCGAGAAAATGCGATTTAAGCAATAAAATTAAAAATGCTTATAAAACATAAACCAAACGTTGGAGGTGGTCATTTCTTCATGCGCAGTGATAAACTCGGCACTCTAAAGCACCCGAGAGCGTTTTTTTCCATGCCAACCTAAACAGAGTGACGGGAGCGGCACAATTCAGAAAAAGTGCTCAGCTCGCCGAGAAAATGCGATTTAAGCAATAAAATTAAAAATGCTTATAAAACATAAACCAAACGTTGTAGATGGTCATTTCTTATTACGCAGTAATAAACTCGGCACTCTAAAGCACCCGAGAGCGTTTTTTTCCATGCCAACCTAACCAGAGTGACGGGAGCGGCACAATTCAGAAAAAGTGCTCAGCTCGCCGAGAAAATGCGATTTAAGCAATAAAATTAAAAATGCTTATAAAACATAAACCAAACGTTGGAGGTGGTCATTTCTTCATGCACAGTGATAAACTCGGCACTCTAAAGCACCCGAGAGCGTTTTTTTCCATGCCAACCTAACCAGAGTGACGGGAGCGGCACAATTCAGAAAAAGTGCTCAGCTCGCCGAGAAAATGCGATTTAAGCAATAAAATTAAAAATGCTTATAAAACATAAACCAAACGTTGGAGGTGGTCATTTCTTCATGCGCAGTGATAAACTCGGCACTCTAAAGCACCCGAGAGCGTTTTTTTCGATGCCAACCTAACCAGAGTGACGGGAGCGGCACAATTCAGAAAAAGTGCTCAGCTCGCCGAGAAAATGCGATTTAAGCAATAAAATTAAAAATGCTTATAAAACATAAACCAAACGTTGGAGGTGGTCATTTCTTCATGCGCAGTGATAAACTCGGCACTCTAAAGCACCCGAGAGCGTTTTTTTCCATGCCAACCTAACCAGAGTGACGGGAGCGGCACAATTCAGAAAAAGTGCTCAGCTCGCCGAGAAAATGCGATTTAAGCAATAAAATTAAAAATGCTTATAAAACATAAACCAAACGTTGTAGATGGTCATTTCTTATTACGCAGTAATAAACTCGGCACTCTAAAGCACCCGAGAGCGTTTTTTTCCATGCCAACCTAACCAGAGTGACGGGAGCGGCACAATTCAGAAAAAGTGCTCAGCTCGCCGAGAAAATGCGATTTAAGCAATAAAATTAAAAATGCTTATAAAACATAAACCAAACGTTGGAGGTGGTCATTTCTTCATGCGCAGTGATAAACTCGGCACTCTAAAGCACCCGAGAGCGTTTTATTCGATGCCAACCTAACCAGAGTGACGGGAGCGGCACAATTCAGAAAAAGCGCTCAGCTCGCCGAGAAAATGCGATTTAAGCAATAAAATTAAAAATGCTTATAAAACATAAACCAAACGTTGGAGGTGGTCATTTCTTCATGCGCGGTGATAAACTCGGCACTCTAAAGCACCCGAGAGCGTTTTTTTCGATGCCAACCTAACCAGAGTGACGGGAGCGGCACAATTCAGAAAAAGTGCTCAGCTCGCCGAGAAAATGCGATTTAAGCAATAAAATTAAAAATGCTTATAAAACATAAACCAAACGTTGTAGATGGTCATTTCTTATTACGCAGTAATAAACTCGGCACTCTAAAGCACCCGAGAGCGTTTTTTTCCATGCCAACCTAACCAGAGTGACGGGAGCGGCACAATTCAGAAAAAGTGCTCAGCTCGCCGAGAAAATGCGATTTAAGCAATAAAATTAAAAATGCTTATAAAACATAAACCAAACGTTGGAGGTGGCCATTTCTTCATGCGCAGTGATAAACTCGGCACTCTAAAGCACCCGAGAGCGTTTTTTTCCATGCCAACCTAACCAGAGTGACGGGAGCGGCACAATTCAGAAAAATAGCTCAGCTCGCCGAGAAAATGCGATTTAAGCAATAAAATTAAAAATGCTTATAAAACATAAACCAAACGTTGGAGGTGGCCATTTCTTCATGCGCAGTGATAAACTCGGCACTCTAAAGCACCCGAGAGCGTTTTTTTCCATGCCAACCTAACCAGAGTGACGGGAGCGGCACAATTCAGAAAAAGTGCTCAGCTCGCCGAGAAAATGCGATTTAAGCAATAAAATTAAAAATGCTTATAAAACATAAACCAAACGTTGGAGGTGGTCATTTCTTCATGCGCAGTGATAAACTCGGCACTCTAAAGCACCCGAGAGCGTTTATTTCGATGCCAACCTAACCAGAGTGACGGGAGCGGCACAATTCAGAAAAAGTGCTCAGCTCGCCGAGAAAATGCGATTTAAGCAATAAAATTAAAAATGCTTATAAAACATAAACCAAACGTTGTAGATGGTCATTTCTTATTACGCAGTAATAAACTCGGCACTCTAAAGCACCCGAGAGCGTTTTTTTCCATGCCAACCTAACCAGAGTGACGGGAGCGGCACAATTCAGAAAAAGCGCTCAGCTCGCCGAGAAAATGCGATTTAAGCAATAAAATTAAAAATGCTTATAAAACATAAACCAAACGTTGGAGGTGGTCATTTCTTCATGCGCAGTGATAAACTCGGCACTCTAAAGCACCCGAGAGCGTTTTTTTCGATGCCAACCTAACCAGAGTGACGGGAGCGGCACAATTCAGAAAAAGCGCTCAACTCGCCGAGAAAATGCAATTTAAGCAATAAAATTAAAAATGCTTATAAAACATAAACCAAACGTTGGAGGTGGTCATTTCTTCATGCGCAGTGATAAACTCGGCACTCTAAAGCACCCGAGAGCGTTTTTTTTCGATGCCAACCTAACCAGAGTGACGGGAGCGGCACAATTCAGAAAAAGTGCTCAGCTCGCCGAGAAAATGCGATTTAAGCAATAAAATTAAAAATGCTTATAAAACATAAACCAAACGTTGGAGGTGGTCATTTCTTCATGCGCAGTGATAAACTCGGCACTCTAAAGCACCCGAGAGCGTTTTTTTCGATGCCAACCTAACCAGAGTGACGGGAGCGGCACAATTCAGAAAAAGCGCTCAGCTCGCCGAGAAAATGCGATTTAAGCAATAAAATTAAAAATGCTTATAAAACATAAACCAAACGTTGGAGGTGGTCATTTCTTCATGCACAGTGATAAACTCGGCACTCTAAAGCACCCGAGAGCGTTTTTTTCGATGCCAACCTAACCAGAGTGACGGGAGCGGCACAATTCAGAAAAAGTGCTCAGCTCGCCGAGAAAATGCGATTTAAGCAATAAAATTAAAAATGCTTATAAAACATAAACCAAACGTTGGAGGTGGTCATTTCTTCATGCGCAGTGATAAACTCGGCACTCTAAAGCACCCGAGAGCGTTTTTTTCGATGCCAACCTAACCAGAGTGACGGGAGCGGCACAATTCAGAAAAAGCGCTCAGCTCGCCGAGAAAATGCGATTTAAGCAATAAAATTAAAAATGCTTATAAAACATAAACCAAACGTTGTAAATTGTCATTTCTTATTACGCAGTAATAAACTCGGCACTCTAAAGCACCCGAGAGCGTTTTTTTCGATGCCAACCTAACCAGAGTGACGGGAGCGGCACAATTCAGAAAAAGCGCTCAGCTCGCCGAGAAAATGCGATTTAAGCAATAAAATTAAAAATGCTTATAAAACATAAACCAAACGTTGGAGGTGGTCATTTCTTCATGCACAGTGATAAACTCAGCACTCTAAAGCACCCGAGAGCGTTTTTTTTTCATGCCAACCTAACCAGAGTGACGGGAGCGGCACAATTCAGAAAAAGTGCTCAGCTCGCCGAGAAAATGCGATTTAAGCAATAAAATTAAAAATGCTTATAAAACATAAACCAAATATTGGAGGTGGTCATTTCTTCATGCGCAGTGATAAACTCGGCACTTTAAAGCACCCGAGAGCCTTTTTTTCGATGCCAACCTAACCAGAGTGACGGGAGCGGCACAATTCAGAAAAAGTGCTCAGCTCGCCGAGAAAATGCGATTTAAGCAATAAAATTAAAAATGCTTATAAAACATAAACCAAACGTTGGAGGTGGTCATTTCTTCATGCGCAGTGATAAACTCGGCACTCTAAAGCACCCGAGAGCGTTTTTTTCCATGCCAACCTAACCAGAGTGACGGGAGCGGCACAATTCAGAAAAAGTGCTCAGCTCGCCGAGAAAATGCGATTTAAGCAATAAAATTAAAAATGCTTATAAAACATAAACCAAACGTTGGAGGTGGCCATTTCTTCATGCGCAGTGATAAACTCGGCACTCTAAAGCACCCGAGAGCGTTTTTTTCCATGCCAACCTAACCAGAGTGACGGGAGCGGCACAATTCAGAAAAAGTGCTCAGCTCGCCGAGAAAATGCGATTCAAGCAATAAAATTAAAAATGCTTATAAAACATAAACCAAACGTTGGAGGTGGCCATTTCTTCATGCGCAGTGATAAACTCGGCACTCTAAAGCACCCGAGAGCGTTTTTTTCCATGCCAACCTAACCAGAGTGACGGGAGCGGCACAATTCAGAAAAAGTGCTCAGCTCGCCGAGAAAATGCGATTTAAGCAATAAAATTAAAAATGCTTATAAAACATAAACCAAACGTTGGAGGTGGTCATTTCTTCATGCGCAGTGATAAACTCGGCACTCTAAAGCACCCGAGAGCGTTTTTTTCGATGCCAACCTAACCAGAGTGACGGGAGCGGCACAATTCAGAAAAAGCGCTCAGCTCGCCGACAAAATGCGATTTAAGCAATAAAATTAAAAATGCTTATAAAACATAAACCAAACGTTGGAGGTGGTCATTTCTTCATGCACAGTGATAAACTCGGCACTCTAAAGCACCCGAGAGCGTTTTTTTCGATGCCAACCTAACCAGAGTGACGGGAGCGGCACAATTCAGAAAAAGTGCTCAGCTCGCCGAGAAAATGCGATTTAAGCAATAAAATTAAAAATGCTTATAAAACATAAACCAAACGTTGGAGGTGGTCATTTCTTCATGCGCAGTGATAAACTCGGCACTCTAAAGCACCCGAGAGCGTTTTTTTCGATGCCAACCTAACCAGAGTGACGCGAGCGGCACAATTCAGAAAAAGCGCTCAGCTCGCCGAGAAAATGCGATTTAAGCAATAAAATTAAAAATGCTTATAAAACATAAACCAAACGTTGGAGGTGGTAATTTCTTCATGCGCAGTGATAAACTCGGCACTCTAAAGCACCCGAGAGCGTTTTTTTCGATGCCAACCTAACCAGAGTGACGGGAGCGGCACAATTCAGAAAAAGTGCTCAGCTCGCCGAGAAAATGCGATTTAAGCAATAAAATTAAAAATGCTTATAAAACATAAACCAAACGTTGGAGTTGGTCATTTCTTCATGCGCAGTGATAAACTCGGCACTCTAAAGCACCCGAGAGCGTTTTTTTCGATGCCAACCTAACCAGAGTGAAGGGAGCGGCACAATTCAGAAAAAGTGCTCAGCTCGCCGAGAAAATGCGATTTAAGCAATAAAATTAAAAATGCTTATAAAACATAAACCAAACGTTGGAGGTGGTCATTTCTTCATGCGCAGTGATAAACTCGGCACTCTAAAGCACCCAAGAGCGTTTTTTTCGATGCCAACCTAACCAGAGTGACGGGAGCGGCACAATTCAGAAAAAGCGCTCAGCTCGCCGAGAAAATGCGATTTAAGCAATAAAATTAAAAATGCTTATAAAACATAAACCAAACGTTGGAGGTGGTCATTTCTTCATGCACAGTGATAAACTCGGCACTCTAAAGCACCCGAGAGCGTTTTTTTCGATGCCAACCTAACCAGAGTGACGGGAGCGGCACAATTCAGAAAAAGTGCTCAGCTCGCCGAGAAAATGCGATTTAAGCAATAAAATTAAAAATGCTTATAAAACATAAACCAAACGTTGTAGATGGTCATTTCTTATTACGCAGTAATAAACTCGGCACTCTAAAGCACCCGAGAGCGTTTTTTTCGATGCCAACCTAACCAGAGTGACGGGAGCGGCACAATTCAGAAAAAGCGCTCAGCTCGCCGAGAAAATGCGATTTAAGCAATAAAATTAAAAATGCTTATAAAACATAAACCAAACGTTGGAGGTGGTCATTTCTTCATGCACAGTGATAAACTCGGCACTCTAAAGCACCCGAGAGCGTTTTTTTCGATGCCAACCTAACCAGAGTGACGGGAGCGGCACAATTCAGAAAAAGTGCTCAGCTCGCCGAGAAAATGCGATTTAAGCAATAAAATTAAAAATGCTTATAAAACATAAACCAAACGTTGTAAATTGTCATTTCTTATTACGCAGTAATAAACTCGGCACTCTAAAGCACCCGAGAGCGTTTTTTTCGATGCCAACCTAACCAGAGTGACGGGAGCGGCACAATTCAGAAAAAGCGCTCAGCTCGCCGAGAAAATGCGATTTAAGCAATAAAATTAAAAATGCTTATAAAACATAAACCAAACGTTGGAGGTGGTCATTTCTTCATGCACAGTGATAAACTCGGCACTCTAAAGCACCCGAGAGCGTTTTTTTTCATGCCAACCTAACCAGAGTGACGGGAGCGGCACAATTCAGAAAAAGTGCTCAGCTCGCCGAGAAAATGCGATTTAAGCAATAAAATTAAAAATGCTTATAAAACATAAACCAAATATTGGAGGTGGTCATTTCTTCACGCGCAGTGATAAACTCGGCACTTTAAAGCACCCGAGAGCGTTTTTTTCGATGCCAACCTAACCAGAGTGACGGGAGCGGCACAATTCAGAAAAAGTGCTCAGCTCGCCGAGAAAATGCGATTTAAGCAATAAAATTAAAAATGCTTATAAAACATAAACCAAACGTTGGAGGTGGTCATTTCTTCATGCGCAGTGATAAACTCGGCACTCTAAAGCACCCGAGAGCGTTTTTTTCCATGCCAACCTAACCAGAGTGACGGGAGCGGCACAATTCAGAAAAAGTGCTCAGCTCGCCGAGAAAATGCGATTTAAGCAATAAAATTAAAAATGCTTATAAAACATAAACCAAACGTTGGAGGTGGCCATTTCTTCATGCGCAGTGATAAACTCGGCACTCTAAAGCACCCGAGAGCGTTTTTTTCCATGCCAACCTAACCAGAGTGACGGGAGCGGCACAATTCAGAAAAAGTGCTCAGCTCGCCGAGAAAATGCGATTCAAGCAATAAAATTAAAAATGCTTATAAAACATAAACCAAACGTTGGAGGTGGCCATTTCTTCATGCGCAGTGATAAACTCGGCACTCTAAAGCACCCGAGAGCGTTTTTTTCCATGCCAACCTAACCAGAGTGACGGGAGCGGCACAATTCAGAAAAAGTGCTCAGCTCGCCGAGAAAATGCGATTTAAGCAATAAAATTAAAAATGCTTATAAAACATAAACCAAACGTTGGAGGTGGTCATTTCTTCATGCACAGTGATAAACTCGGCACTCTAAAGCACCCGAGAGCGTTTTTTTCCATGCCAACCTAACCAGAGTGACAGGAGCGGCACAATTCAGAAAAAGTGCTCAGCTCGCCGAGAAAATGCGATTTAAGCAATAAAATTAAAAATGCTTATAAAACATAAACCAAACGTTGGAGGTGGTCTTTTCTTCATGCGCAGTGATAAACTCGGCACTCTAAAGCACCCGAGAGTGTTTTTTTCCATGCCAACCTAAACAGAGTGACGGGAGCGGCACAATTCAGAAAAAGTGCTCAGCTCGCCGAGAAAATGCGATTTAAGCAATAAAATTAAAAATGCTTATAAAACATAAACCAAACGTTGTAGATGGTCATTTCTTATTACGCAGTAATAAACTCGGCACTCTAAAGCACCCGAGAGCGTTTTTTTCCATGCCAACCTAACCAGAGTGACGGGAGCGGCACAATTCAGAAAAAGTGCTCAGCTCGCCGAGAAAATGCGATTTAAGCAATAAAATTAAAAATGCTTATAAAACATAAACCAAACGTTGGAGGTGGTCATTTCTTCATGCGCAGTGATAAACTCGGCACTCTAAAGCACCCGAGAGCGTTTTTTTCCATGCCAACCTAACCAGAGTGACGGGAGCGGCACAATTCAGAAAAAGTGCTCAGCTCGCCGAGAAAATGCGATTTAAGCAATAAAATTAAAAATGCTTATAAAACATAAACCAAACGTTGGAGGTGGTCATTTCTTCATGCGCAGTGATAAACTCGGCACTCTAAAGCACCCGAGAGCGTTTTTTTCCATGCCAACCTAACCAGAGTGACGGGAGCGGCACAATTCAGAAAAAGTGCTCAGCTCGCCGAGAAAATGCGATTTAAGCAATAAAATTAAAAATGCTTATAAAACATAAACCAAACGTTGGAGGTGGCCATTTCTTCATGCGCAGTGATAAACTCGGCACTCTAAAGCACCCGAGAGCGTTTTTTTCCATGCCAACCTAACCAGAGTGACGGGAGCGGCACAATTCAGAAAAAGTGCTCAGCTCGCCGAGAAAATGCGATTCAAGCAATAAAATTAAAAATGCTTATAAAACATAAACCAAACGTTGGAGGTGGCCATTTCTTCATGCGCAGTGATAAACTCGGCACTCTAAAGCACCCGAGAGCGTTTTTTTCCATGCCAACCTAACCAGAGTGACGGGAGCGGCACAATTCAGAAAAAGTGCTCAGCTCGCCGAGAAAATGCGATTTAAGCAATAAAATTAAAAATGCTTATAAAACATAAACCAAACGTTGGAGGTGGTCATTTCTTCATGCACAGTGATAAACTCGGCACTCTAAAGCACCCGAGAGCGTTTTTTTCCATGCCAACCTAACCAGAGTGACAGGAGCGGCACAATTCAGAAAAAGTGCTCAGCTCGCCGAGAAAATGCGATTTAAGCAATAAAATTAAAAATGCTTATAAAACATAAACCAAACGTTGGAGGTGGTCTTTTCTTCATGCGCAGTGATAAACTCGGCACTCTAAAGCACCCGAGAGTGTTTTTTTCCATGCCAACCTAAACAGAGTGACGGGAGCGGCACAATTCAGAAAAAGTGCTCAGCTCGCCGAGAAAATGCGATTTAAGCAATAAAATTAAAAATGCTTATAAAACATAAACCAAACGTTGTAGATGGTCATTTCTTATTACGCAGTAATAAACTCGGCACTCTAAAGCACCCGAGAGCGTTTTTTTCCATGCCAACCTAACCAGAGTGACGGGAGCGGCACAATTCAGAAAAAGTGCTCAGCTCGCCGAGAAAATGCGATTTAAGCAATAAAATTAAAAATGCTTATAAAACATAAACCAAACGTTGGAGGTGGTCATTTCTTCATGCGCAGTGATAAACTCGGCACTCTAAAGCACCCGAGAGCGTTTTTTTCCATGCCAACCTAACCAGAGTGACGGGAGCGGCACAATTCAGAAAAAGTGCTCAGCTCGCCGAGAAAATGCGATTTAAGCAATAAAATTAAAAATGCTTATAAAACATAAACCAAACGTTGGAGGTGGTCATTTCTTCATGCGCAGTGATAAACTCGGCACTCTAAAGCACCCGAGAGCGTTTTTTTCCATGCCAACCTAACCAGAGTGACAGGAGCGGCACAATTCAGAAAAAGTGCTCAGCTCGCCGAGAAAATGCGATTTAAGCAATAAAATTAAAAATGCTTATAAAACATAAACCAAACGTTGGAGGTGGTCTTTTCTTCATGCGCAGTGATAAACTCGGCACTCTAAAGCACCCGAGAGCGTTTTTTTCCATGCCAACCTAAACAGAGTGACGGGAGCGGCACAATTCAGAAAAAGTGCTCAGCTCGCCGAGAAAATGCGATTTAAGCAATAAAATTAAAAATGCTTATAAAACATAAACCAAACGTTGTAGATGGTCATTTCTTATTACGCAGTAATAAACTCGGCACTCTAAAGCACCCGAGAGCGTTTTTTTCCATGCCAACCTAACCAGAGTGACGGGAGCGGCACAATTCAGAAAAAGTGCTCAGCTCGCCGAGAAAATGCGATTTAAGCAATAAAATTAAAAATGCTTATAAAACATAAACCAAACGTTGGAGGTGGCCATTTCTTCATGCGCAGTGATAAACTCGGCACTCTAAAGCACCCGAGAGCGTTTTTTTCCATGCCAACCTAACCAGAGTGACGGGAGCGGCACAATTCAGAAAAAGTGCTCAGCTCGCCGAGAAAATGCGATTTAAGCAATAAAATTAAAAATGCTTATAAAACATAAACCAAACGTTGGAGGTGGTCATTTCTTCATGCGCAGTGATAAACTCGGCACTCTAAAGCACCCGAGAGCGTTTTTTTCCATGCCAACCTAACCAGAGTGACGGGAGCGGCACAATTCAGAAAAAGTGCTCAGCTCGCCGAGAAAATGCGATTTAAGCAATAAAATTAAAAATGCTTATAAAACATAAACCAAACGTTGGAGGTGGCCATTTCTTCATGCGCAGTGATAAACTCGGCACTCTAAAGCACCCGAGAGCGTTTTTTTCCATGCCAACCTAACCAGAGTGACGGGAGCGGCACAATTCAGAAAAAGTGCTCAGCTAGCCGAGAAAATGCGATTTAAGCAATAAAATTAAAAATGCTTATAAAACATAAACCAAACGTTGGAGGTGGTCATTTCTTCATGCGCAGTGATAAACTCGGCACTCTAAAGCACCCGAGAGCGTTTTTTTCCATGCCAACCTAACCAGAGTGACGGGAGCGGCACAATTCAGAAAAAGTGCTCAGCTCGCCGAGAAAATGCGATTTAAGCAATAAAATTAAAAATGCTTATAAAACATAAACCAAACGTTGTAGATGGTCATTTCTTATTACGCAGTAATAAACTCGGCACTCTAAAGCACCCGAGAGCGTTTTTTTCGATGCCAACCTAACCAGAGTGACGGGAGCGGCACAATTCAGAAAAAGCGTTCAGCTCGCCGAGAAAATGCGATTTAAGCAATAAAATTAAAAATGCTTATAAAACATAAACCAAACGTTGGAGGTGGTCATTTCTTCATGCACAGTGATAAACTCGGCACTCTAAAGCACCCGAGAGCGTTTTTTTCGATGCCAACCTAACCAGAGTGACGGGAGCGGCACAATTCAGAAAAAGTGCTCAGCTCGCCGAGAAAATGCGATTTAAGCAATAAAATTAAAAATGCTTATAAAACATAAACCAAACGTTGGAGTTGGTCATTTCTTCATGCGCAGTGATAAACTCGGCACTCTAAAGCACCCGAGAGCGTTTTTTTCGATGCCAACCTAACCAGAGTGACGGGAGCGGCACAATTCAGAAAAAGTGCTCACCTCGCCGAGAAAATGCGATTTAAGCAATAAAATTAAAAATGCTTATAAAACATAAACCAAACGTTGGAGGTGGTCATTTCTTCATGCGCAGTGATAAACTCGGCACTCTAAAGCACCCGAGAGCGTTTTTTTCGATGCCAACCTAACCAGAGTGACGGGAGCGGCACAATTCAGAAAAAGCGCTCAGCTCGCCGAGAAAATGCGATTTAAGCAATAAAATTAAAAATGCTTATAAAACATAAACCAAACGTTGTAGATGGTCATTTCTTATTACGCAGTAATAAACTCGGCACTCTAAAGCACCCGAGAGCGTTTTTTTCGATGCCAACCTAACCAGAGTGACGGGAGCGGCACAATTCAGAAAAAGTGCTCAGCTCGCCGAGAAAATGCGATTTAAGCAATAAAATTAAAAATGCTTATAAAACATAAACCAAACGTTGGAGGTGGTCATTTCTTCATGCGCAGTGATAAACTCGGCACTCTAAAGCACCCGAGAGCGTTTTTTTCGATGCCAACCTAACCAGAGTGACGGGAGCGGCACAATTCAGAAAAAGTGCTCAGCTCGCCGAGAAAATGCGATTTAAGCAATAAAATTAAAAATGCTTATAAAACATAAACCAAACGTTGGAGGTGGTCATTTCTTCATGCACAGTGATAAACTCGGCACTCTAAAGCACCCGAGAGCGTTTTTTTCCATGCCAACCTAACCAGAGTGACGGGAGCGGCACAATTCAGAAAAAGTGCTCAGCTCGCCGAGAAAATGCGATTTAAGCAATAAAATTAAAAATGCTTATAAAACATTGTGGTGAATTCTCTTCGATGGTCAGCTGGTCTTCCAAACAAGATGGTGAAAAAGTGGCTGGCTTGGGGAAGGAAAACTTCAGTCACACATGGCTGATTGGGGAAAGATTTTATTCAACCAATGTCAGAGAGAAGTGTCTCGCGCCCTAGCCAAGATGTCGAGTTCCCTTGTCTACCCCCGTCCTAAACCTTATACTCTTGCGCTTCCTTCCACGCGGGAGCGCGCGGATGGGGCTGTTGGCTGACCTATGACCCCGCCGTTGCCCCCCCCTCTCTACATCCTGTGTATCTTATCAGTTTGTTAATGGAAGCCAGATGTGTCCGGCGCCAATGAGTCTACCTTCCTGGACCAAGCCTCAAACAATCCCACAGACCCTGACCCGAACATGCCCCTGGTCATACTTAGGCTTACTATTGAGATGAACATTGCATGATATCATAATAATAATACACTACATAATCCCCCCTGCCGGGGCACCCCAAGTGCCCCGGCAACAACTCAACACGAAAAGACATCGGTACATCAAAAAAACCTTCCCCCAACCATTTTATGGTTTTCGTCTACAATTTGGACCTATTTGTCTCATCCTAAACCATGCTCAAGGCATGCTACTTAAGGTTACATTAACTAGGAAAGCTCAACCTAATTTAATAGCAAATTCCTCCCTGACAGCAATCTGAGGCCTCTCAGGAACCACATTTGACCAAGATCGAATCCCCCAACCCCATTAACTGATTGACGCCGTTCGCACACCCCCCTTAGGCAATATATCACCAACGCCACCAATTTGGAGAAGAAAAGTTTGCTGTGGCCCGTTAGAAGCCCCAAAAAGTTGCCGGACCGCCGTCGAAAAAACCTCGCCAATCTAATGACGAGGAAAAAGAGGGAGGCCCATTCTACACCCCCGGAGGCGCCTCTCACCTGGCGAGAGTCAGGTGAAGGGAGCTCCGGCACACACCACATTTCACAAAGCGTAGCATGAGCCCTAACCACAGCACCAAACGGAACCACGACCCTCAAATACAATCGGTCAAAATGCAATGTCGAATAGTAAACATGCCACGGGGTAAACAAATGAAGTAACATAACAAAGTAAATAAAATGGCAGAACAACAAGGTCGCACAGTGAGGAACACACAAACGAGCCATCGCAGCATGCAACAAAGGAACGCCCCCCAGCCCCCAGTGTTGCCCCCCCTTGCGCGTGCGAGTGCGTGCAGATATGAAATCCAGTCCCCTGATCCGTCAGTGGAAAATAGCACTAGCAGTAGACGGCACTGTCCCGGGCCGGCTGTCCGTTCTGTGTCCTCCTGTTGCTTATGATGGCCGTTGAATCCCGTGCAAGGCCCCGGTCAGCAGCCAGGCGACCTATGACAAGCTAAAGCTACTGTCTGTATCGAGTGACTTTAACAGTGCGAACATGTGGGGTCATAATGTTAAAGGTAGCAGCCCAGGCCGGACGTCCTTCCGGCCCCGACGGCCACCGCTGGCAGGGCAACACAACCCGATAGCTCCAGTGTTTCCAGCCCCCTCAAATAATTATTTGGCGGTGATGGGGCAACGAGGAAAAGCTGTGTCAATCGTCTCATCGAAATCCCATCAGAACGCCCGAGGGCTCCCGACACCTACCCCTCGTTTCCAGAGGCCCACGCGGTCCCTGAAACAAACAAACAAACAAACAAACAAACAAGCAAACAAACAAGCAAACACTCCAGGACTCATTCCCCTCATTTCTCGTCGTGCCGACAGCGTTGCTAGATCCCCCCAGTCACTATGTAACTTCTACCTGGTCCTGGTAGCCTTTCCTGTCACAGATGTCACTGTCTCGATCACACCGTCATCTTCCTGAAGTCCCGTCAGTCATGTCACTTCAGCCGCTCTTTTTCCCGTCCAAATACTATTTGTCACCCCCAAATTCCTTCTTCAGTCTAAAGATGTGTAGCATTCTCAAACCGGTACCCCTCACAATACTGTAGTTTCCTACCTTTATGTATCCGTGCCTTATGTTCGAGCCACCTCACTGTTCAAACCAGTCATCATTCTGAAACAACGCTCACGTAATCTCTCCAAAACGGTACAGCCACTCAAATCCTCTCCGTATTCGTTATGCAAACTACTCGTCCTAAAATGTATAATTAAACATTTGCCCTGTAATAGCAGCTTTAATGCAGTCACGCGTCCAGAAATTCCCCCTTCCTTGTCTCTGGCCCCGTCGTCCTCTGACATTCAATGACCTTCCAAACTTTCGTTGTGTATTGTGCCACTGTCCATTCCCAAATCACTGTATGATTTGTCCTTCGCACTTTGTCATTGAAAAACCTTAAACCTTATTGTCACTAAATTGTTACCACGCTTCGCATCCATTCCAGGCTGTTGTCTCCCGTCAACTCCCTTTCTTTCAAGACGCTTCTTCTGCTCCTTCCATCACTGCTAGTTGAATTCTGGCGTGTCCTGTTAAAGCTTAAAAACAAGTGAATTTGGAAAAAAACTTTGTATATCACAATTACAAATTGCAACCTACTCACCCTTTCCTGTTTTACCACTCCCCCCTTTTGACACATTCACCCAATGTGTCATTACGTATCAAAAGGAACCTGCAAAGCGTCCCCACTCATCACCACACTCACTGTAGCCAGGCCCACGGAACCTCTAGCTTCCATCCGGGCCCCGGGACCGTCACCCCAAGTCTCCGAAACTTGGCTGTCCACCACACACTCGGCAACACACACAAAAATCAGCGCACTCCTGTCAGTGAGCTTATAGCCCTGCTGACAGCGGACATTTGTACACACAAAAACAGACATCAAGTATCAAAACAAAAACAGTCATAAAATGAATCCTGGCGCTCGGGGATCCTGTCCTGAAAACCATGTAATCAACAAGTTCATTATAAAAACCAAAAGGGCAAGGGTTAACATATTCTTGTAAATTCAACACAAACGTTCCACGAACGCAATCGACGACCTGCAAGAACGAAAACAGTTACGCCAGCAACGCGCAATCCGCTCCTTGGCCGGTGGCCGTTGCTGCTGCTGCTGCAAAAAATCAAGTCACACAGAAAAACAAAGCAGAGCTCGCTCATGTCGCAAGCAAGCTCAAGCGACAACCATTTGGTCACTGTCCACCTAGTCCGTCACCCCGTTGGGTGACCTCAAAGTCGTCACACGTCAAATCGTCCAAAGTCTTGATGTTCAATACTAGTTCTGTCTTGTCTGACCATATCACTGAAACGGGCCTTCTCCATTGAACCGTTTGGTTGTCGATGGTGCCCCTGATTGATCATTGAACCGTGGTTCCGATCAGAACTCATCACTTACCAGTTCCAATCCCTCCGATCTGTACCACCCCTTCAGGTGAGAGGAATTTTATCCTCAATGGCAAACACATCATCCCAACTTCAGACCTCTTTGGCCAATCATACTGCGCACACACAGCCGTAGATGATCACATGCGCACTCACCCATCCACACACTCACAGACACACTCATCCGTCTCTATCACTCAGCTCTCCCCCCAAACCAAGCAAAGTTAGTATGTTAGTGTGTAGGCAAATATTGACTCCTAATAGTGACTCTTCACATTCGGACATACTCGTCAACATGACCTATTGTAAAATCTCCAATTAAATTTTCCATAAACTCGCTCATCAGATTCATCGCAAATTGTCATATATGTCTATCTGAGGGACTAACTGTGGGACCCGCGTTTTGAGGGAGCCTCCATACCCTCGTATTGGTCCTACAAACTCGATCTCTATTACTTATGTTAATTAAATTCAATAAAGATGGGTCAGACTATTCTCTCTGGCTTTTTACGTCATCATTTGGCTCTCCCCCTTTTCCCCGTTGTCTTGCTCAAAACTGTTTCTCAGTCTGCTTCTCTTTATTGCCCCTCTTGGCGAGTCTCACTCCCCCCCCCTTTTTATTTTCTTTCTTCTACTTCTTCCTAAACCTCCTGCCTGTCACACCATCCAACACCTCTCCCTACTTCCTTGTGGTCGCCTATCACCACTCCTCACTCGCGCGGCCTGCCCCCCTTCTGCAAAGCTGCAGCTCCACACAGGGAGCGCCGAGCCTCCTCCCTCGAATGAGCAGTTTTTAATGCAATTCACGTCATTGCTGTCCAGATCTTCTATCCTCAATCTCCCTTGCTGCCAATTCCTGTTAAAATGCCAAAATACTCCCGTTCCTACTTGCTCTAATCCGATCTTTGACAATGGAGTTTGCCCTTATTAAACCTTCGAATATCTATGTCCTCCTATTATCTTCGCCTCCACCTCTTAGTAGTTCTTTTGTCAGAATCTCCTATTGGTAACCCTACAGCGGACTGTTTAGCATATAATCCCTTACTTCGCTCTCCTGCTTCTACATTGCCGTGTGGGTGCAGTTGAATTTGAGCCCTATCTCAGTCATTATCTTGTTACCTGTGGCCTTGTGCGACTCCTATGCATGAATGTGTGAAAGTCAAAAATTTAACGGATCCAACTTTCTGACTACCCAACCTCCACTATGGTGCAACAAACTTCCATCGTATTGAGTAGGTACATCGAGCGTCCTAGCTTCTTCTTGGCTGAATCCACTTTAGTCTAGATGTCTTATTCTAAAATTTATCTAACTCGATTTCTACGTCTTATGCCTGGTGAGCCAAAACATCAGATCTCGCTCTTCTTTCTCACCGTTTTAGCCTATTTGTTTTATTCAAATCTGTTCAATCTCTGACCATGATGCTTCTCTCTGTAGCTCTACGCATTATTCAATTTTTTATCAAATCTCCTCAGTTCTGTCAAACCCAGTGCACAATGAAGCTCCTGTCCACTCTAACCCAAGCCCCACGAGGTCGTAGCACCGCCAGGAGTGCGATTTGGCCGTCGGACAGTTCAAGTCCATATCTTCTGCCGCACCTCACCCTCTCAAGATGGTGTCCTTTTGTTGTTGCTTCAGAGCCAACACATCCATCACTCTCGAATGAGTCCATTGTTCAAATGTCCATTTTTTCTTCAACATTGTGAGTTCCTCCACTTCTCACTGTCTTTTCTCGTCTCCGAGGATGTTGTCTATCCTCCGGAGTGTACTTGCCCCCTCCAAGCACAACAACAGTCTTACTTTGTCCTTGCCAAAGGTCAAAGGTGCCTCAAAGCCAGGCACCGTTTTGTAGTTGTCCACGGCTGCAGGCGGAGTCTCGGGGTCGAGTTTTCAGGGATCCTGGCACTGAGAGAGACAGACTGGGACACCAAACTTGTAAGGCTATCTCCAAATGTAGCTGCTGCCCTCCATTCACTAGTAACGTTTGTTTACCAAAAGTCGAATTCTCCTAGTAACAGCAATGTCGTCTTTATTGTAAGTCCTGCAACTCCTCCTATTGTCGAGCTACGTTTTGTCTATAGTTCTAATTTAATGGGACAGTACATTGTGTCTTCAGTATCATTACTCAAAATTAACTCCGAGGTCTGCGTCCCACAACTAGCCCTGATCTATGTCTTGATCTCTCACGCGTGTCATGCTTGCTCAAAAATGCGACTTAGAATATGTGCTGTGAATTTCCAATCTCCTCGATCAAAGTGGATCCCGCTTCTCAGCTCTCCTCTCTCATGCTCCTGTTAGCCTGCAATTGTTCAAATCAAAAATGTTATTGTCTTTTAACTGTCTTTCTGTTGAACCTCTAAATCCCTCGTGTTGCTAACCTATCTACTCCAGGAAATGATTTAAAGGGTGTTAAAGAAAGGACCAATAGATTACTCCCAATATCTCCTCATTATTTACGAGTTAGCCCCCCCTTTCTTCTCTCACTCCCTCTTTCTAGCTGTCTCTGGCCGCATTTGTGGCGTCCTGACGTAAATTAGTGAAGAATTTGGGGGCAGCGCTCCACGAAGCTTTTCCTCAGACGACCTGGGAGTTCTGTCCGTGTCTCTTTGTCCTCTGGGAGGAGACGTGCGCGTGCACCGTCTCGTATTTGTTATGCAAACAGGAGAAATAGCAATCTCGTTCAAGTTAACGTAATCACTCACTTTCTCATTAGTTGTCAGATGGACTAGGGGCGCTGGCCGCCCTCAACAGGCTCCCTCTTAATTTACGAGCGAACCCCCCTTTCTTCACTTTCTCCCCCCACCTATCGGTCTTGGGCCGAATGTGTAGCGTCCTGCCATAGATCACTGCTGCCACGGCCCAACTCTTTTCTTAAGACACACAGGTACACAAACATTAGTATTTTAGTGAGTATTGCAAGCATGTCTCTCTCTTGACTATTTGCAAACTGTTCAACATTAGTGCCAGTGAAGTTTCAGTTTCAATCATGCACGTTCATTGTTAATCATGCACCCTTCGCTCATCCACATTCGATCTCCCCTCGTCATGTCTCAGTTCTCATCGACATTGACCTCTACCGGGGGGACCCAGCCTCGCCTTTGCGGGCTCCTCGGCACAGCGCCCTCGGACAAGGGGGGGGGTCAGCGTACCAATGTTGACTCCACGGGCTGGCCAGGCCCGCGCGTCTCGCCGGCCCCCACCTTTGCCGACAGAGCACCATTCCGCGCCTTGGAGCACCCAGGGCCCCCTCCTTTCTTCTCTCACTGCCGTCTCCCATGCGTGTGCACATAAACGCACACACACCGAGCGCGCACACAACCGCACATGCACACACCCATCCGCGCGCACGCACACCCCATACACCAAGCGCGCACACCGCTTAGACGAACGACGACAACTGACAGAAACTTTACAGACATTACGCACAACATAGAACACAGACAAAGGGATTCGAATCCATCTCTCATGTAGCTTCTCACTAACCGCTTCCATGCGGTTTGGTCATTCTGTGTCTTCTTACCGTGCGCAGGTGCACGTACAAACATGCCCTTTGCACTTCTTGTCTTTGTTTCCCCTAAGAGCGCTTTGCATTTCCCCTTATACTGCAGATTTTTAACTTCAGTGTGCACACAAATTACTTTTTTACATGGTATACCAAAATTAACCCCCCTGAGGCCTCTTTTTTCCACGTTTTCCAATTTCTATCGGCTGCCCACTCCTCCGCTCTGCCAATTGCGGTCTGCTGCAAGCCGTAAATTTTATCAGACTTTGACAGGAGTGTGTGCTATTACAGTGCGCCTCGCCAATCGGAATCGGACCGTGACGACTTGGGTACAACCGCAGCGCACCGGTTCACCCCGGTAAGTTGCCCGAAGAGTGTCTCTCTAAGCGGCTAACGCACCAGCTGTCAGCCGGGGGAACCTTGCAACCCGCACAAACTCCTAATCTGATCAGTGCTCAAATAACGTGGTCTGCGCGCATCATCCTTCCCGGCACCCTGGTCCCAGACCCAGCCGGTAATTTTCCCACATTCGTTCACACGGTTACGGATGCCAAGGCTGCCCATTCCTCCGCTTTGCCAATTGCGGTCTGCAGCACGCCTCCCTTTTTCGTGCGACCTATATATAGAGACAAATGCCCCCACCGAACATCTCAACCACATTGAGTGTGATCTCAAATACATTGAATGTGATCTCAACGTCCCAGCACGACCCCGGGAATTGTGCCTCCGGTGGCTTGGTGGTGCCCGTCTCTTGTCGCACACAGTGTTCAATCGTACCTGTGTTTCCGCCTCAATCACACAGCTAAAATTTCCATCCTCCATCGGATCTGTAGCCAAACCAAAGTCCACGTTTTATGGGACTTTCTATTATTCTTCTCTCGTGACAGCCGATCAGCGATGTCCCAGACATCCTGTCCTGTTTCACGTGCCCTCTCTCGGAGCATTTTCTTTCTCATTCATCATTCACACCAGACATGTCACTCACACTGTTGTGCACATTCCCCATTAAGTTTTATGCAATTTTCCCATTTTTATTTGCCTTTTTTCTTTTTTCTATTTTTATTGAACATTTTCATTTTTCTATTGGGGCTACTCCCCCCTTTCAAAATCCACATCTCGTCGACATCCAGCTAGGGGAGACCAATCCCCCCCCTTTTTGCCAGCCACTGGCACACCAGGCCCGTTAACTGTCCCGCTTAGGAGCCACTCCATCCCCCCCCACACCAGGCACGAGCACATTGCGATACTGTGAGCGGAAGCTTCTCACCTCAAACTCAGCCTGCCGGCCGGACGCTCGATGCTCGCACCCAGGCGGGCGAGCGCTCCCCGAAGGACAAGAGAACTGTTCGTGACGCCAAAATTGTGGTGAATTCTCTTCGATGGTCAGCTGGTCTTCCAAACAAGATGGTGAAAAAGTGGCTGGCTTGGGGAAGGAAAACTTCAGTCACACATGGCTGATTGGGGAAAGATTTTATTCAACCGATGTCAGAGAGAAGTGTCTCGCGCCCTAGCCAAGATGTCGAGTTCCCTTGTCTACCCCCGTCCTAAACCTTATACTCTTGCGCTTCCTTCCACGCGGGAGCGCGCGGATGGGGCTGTTGGCTGACCTATGACCCCGCCGTTGCCCCCCCCTCTCTACATCCTGTGTATCTTATCAGTTTGTTAATGGAAGCCAGATGTGTCCGGCGCCAATGAGTCTACCTTCCTGGACCAAGCCTCAAACAATCCCACAGACCCTGACCCGAACATGCCCCTGGTCATACTTAGGCTTACTATTGAGATGAACATTGCATGATATCATAATAATAATACACTACAACATAAACCAAACGTTGTAGATGGTCATTTCTTATTACGCAGTAATAAACTCGGCACTCTAAAGCACCCGAGAGCGTTTTTTTCCATGCCAACCTAACCAGAGTGACGGGAGCGGCACAATTCAGAAAAAGTGCTCAGCTCGCCGAGAAAATGCGATTTAAGCAATAAAATTAAAAATGCTTATAAAACATAAACCAAACGTTGGAGGTGGTCATTTCTTCATGCGCAGTGATAAACTCGGCACTCTAAAGCACCCGAGAGCGTTTTATTCGATGCCAACCTAACCAGAGTGACGGGAGCGGCACAATTCAGAAAAAGCGCTCAGCTCGCCGAGAAAATGCGATTTAAGCAATAAAATTAAAAATGCTTATAAAACATAAACCAAACGTTGGAGGTGGTCATTTCTTCATGCGCGGTGATAAACTCGGCACTCTAAAGCACCCGAGAGCGTTTTTTTCCATGCCAACCTAACCAGAGTGACGGGAGCGGCACAATTCAGAAAAAGTGCTCAGCTCGCCGAGAAAATGCGATTTAAGCAATAAAATTAAAAATGCTTATAAAACATAAACCAAACGTTGGAGGTGGTCATTTCTTCATGCGCAGTGATAAACTGGGCACTCTAAAGCACCCGAGAGCGTTTTTTTCGATGCCAACCTAACCAGAGTGACGGGAGCGGCACAATTCAGAAAAAGTGCTCAGCTCGCCGAGAAAATGCGATTTAAGCAATAAAATTAAAAATGCTTATAAAACATAAACCAAACGTTGTAGATGGTCATTTCTTATTACGCAGTAATAAACTCGGCACTCTAAAGCACCCGAGAGCGTTTTTTTCCATGCCAACCTAACCAGAGTGACGGGAGCGGCACAATTCAGAAAAAGTGCTCAGCTCGCCGAGAAAATGCGATTTAAGCAATACAATTAAAAATGCTTATAAAACATAAACCAAACGTTGGAGGTGGTCATTTCTTCATGTGCAGTGATAAACTCGGCACTCTAAAGCACCCGAGAGCGTTTTTTTCCATGCCAACCTAACCAGAGTGACGGGAGCGGCACAATTCAGAAAAAGTGCTCAGCTCGCCGAGAAAATGCGATTTAAGCAATAAAATTAAAAATGCTTATAAAACATAAACCAAACGTTGGAGGTGGTCATTTCTTCATGCACAGTGATAAACTCGGCACTCTAAAGCACCCGAGAGCGTTTTTTTCGGTACCAACCTAACCAGAGTGACGGGAGCGGCACAATTCAGAAAAAGTGCTCAGCTCGCCGAGAAAATGCGATTTAAGCAATAAAATTAAAAATGCTTATAAAACATAAACCAAACGTTGGAGGTGGTCATTTCTTCATGCGCAGTGATAAACTCGGCACTCTAAAGCACCCGAGAGCGTTTTTTTCGATGCCAACCTAACCAGAGTGACGGGAGCGGCACAATTCAGAAAAAGTGCTCAGCTCGCCGAGAAAATGCAATTTAAGCAATACAATTTAAAATGCTTATAAAACATAAACCAAACGTTGTAGATGGTCATTTCTTATTACGCAGTAATAAACTCGGCACTCTAAAGCACCCGAGAGCGTTTTTTTCCATGCCAACCTAACCAGAGTGACGGGAGCGGCAAAATTCAGAAAAAGTGCTCAGCTCGCCGAGAAAATGCGATTTAAGCAATAAAATTAAAAATGCTTATAAAACATAAACCAAACGTTGGAGGTGGTCATTTCTTCATGCGCAGTGATAAACTCGGCACTCTAAAGCACCCGAGAGCGTTTTTTTCCATGCCAACCTAACCAGAGTGACGGGAGCGGCACAATTCAGAAAAAGTGCTCAGCTCGCCGAGAAAATGCGATTTAAGCAATAAAATTAAAAATGCTTATAAAACATAAACCAAACGTTGGAGGTGGTCATTTCTTCATGCGCAGTGATAAACTCGGCACTCTAAAGCACCCGAGAGCGTTTTATTTGATGCCAACCTAACCAGAGTTACGGGAGCGGCACAATTCAGAAAAAGTGCTCAGCTCGCCGAGAAAATGCGATTTAAGCAATAAAATTAAAAATGCTTATAAAACATAAACCAAACGTTGGAGGTGGTCATTTCTTCATGCGCAGTGATAAACTCGGCACTCTAAAGCACCCGAGAGCGTTTTTTTCGATGCCAACCTAACCAGAGTGACGGGAGCGGCACAATTCTGAAAAAGCGCTCAGCTCGCCGAGAAAATGCGATTTAAGCAATAAAATTAAAAATGCTTATAAAACATAAACCAAACGTTGGAGGTGGTCATTTCTTCATGCGCGGTGATAAACTCGGCACTCTAAAGCACCCGAGAGCGTTTTTTTCGATGCCAACCTAACCAGAGTGACGGGAGCGGCACAATTCAGAAAAAGTGCTCAGCTCGCCGAGAAAATGCGATTTAAGCAATAAAATTAAAAATGCTTATAAAACATAAACCAAACGTTGGAGGTGGTCATTTCTTCATGCGCAGTGATAAACTCGGCACTCTAAAGCACCCGAGAGCGTTTTTTTCCATGCCAACCTAACCAGAGTGACGGGAGCGGCACAATTCAGAAAAAGTGCTCAGCTCGCCGAGAAAATGCGATTTAAGCAATAAAATTAAAAATGCTTATAAAACATAAACCAAACGTTGGAGGTGGCCATTTCTTCATGCGCAGTGATAAACTCGGCACTCTAAAGCACCCGAGAGCGTTTTTTTCCATGCCAACCTAACCAGAGTGACGGGAGCGGCACAATTCAGAAAAAGTGCTCAGCTCGCCGAGAAAATGCGATTTAAGCAATAAAATTAAAAATGCTTATAAAACATAAACCAAACGTTGGAGGTGGCCATTTCTTCATGCGCAGTGATAAACTCGGCACTCTAAAGCACCCGAGAGCGTTTTTTTCCATGCCAACCTAACCAGAGTGACGGGAGCGGCACAATTCAGAAAAAGTGCTCAGCTCGCCGAGAAAATGCGATTTAAGCAATACAATTAAAAATGCTTATAAAACATAAACCAAACGTTGGAGGTGGTCATTTCTTCATGCGCAGTGATAAACTCGGCACTCTAAAGCACCCGAGAGCGTTTTTTTCCATGCCAACCTAACCAGAGTGACGGGAGCGGCACAATTCAGAAAAAGTGCTCAGCTCGCCGAGAAAATGCGATTTAAGCAATAAAATTAAAAATGCTTATAAAACATAAACCAAACGTTGGAGGTGGCCATTTCTTCATGCGCAGTGATAAACTCGGCACTCTAAAGCACCCGAGAGCGTTTTTTTCCATGCCAACCTAACCAGAGTGACGGGAGCGGCACAATTCAGAAAAAGTGCTCAGCTAGCCGAGAAAATGCGATTTAAGCAATAAAATTAAAAATGCTTATAAAACATAAACCAAACGTTGGAGGTGGTCATTTCTTCATGCGCAGTGATAAACTCGGCACTCTAAAGCACCCGAGAGCGTTTTTTTCCATGCCAACCTAACCAGAGTGACGGGAGCGGCACAATTCAGAAAAAGTGCTCAGCTCGCCGAGAAAATGCGATTTAAGCAATAAAATTAAAAATGCTTATAAAACATAAACCAAACGTTGTAGATGGTCATTTCTTATTACGCAGTAATAAACTCGGCACTCTAAAGCACCCGAGAGCGTTTTTTTCGATGCCAACCTAACCAGAGTGACGGGAGCGGCACAATTCAGAAAAAGCGTTCAGCTCGCCGAGAAAATGCGATTTAAGCAATAAAATTAAAAATGCTTATAAAACATAAACCAAACGTTGGAGGTGGTCATTTCTTCATGCACAGTGATAAACTCGGCACTCTAAAGCACCCGAGAGCGTTTTTTTCGATGCCAACCTAACCAGAGTGACGGGAGCGGCACAATTCAGAAAAAGTGCTCAGCTCGCCGAGAAAATGCGATTTAAGCAATAAAATTAAAAATGCTTATAAAACATAAACCAAACGTTGGAGTTGGTCATTTCTTCATGCGCAGTGATAAACTCGGCACTCTAAAGCACCCGAGAGCGTTTTTTTCGATGCCAACCTAACCAGAGTGACGGGAGCGGCACAATTCAGAAAAAGTGCTCACCTCGCCGAGAAAATGCGATTTAAGCAATAAAATTAAAAATGCTTATAAAACATAAACCAAACGTTGGAGGTGGTCATTTCTTCATGCGCAGTGATAAACTCGGCACTCTAAAGCACCCGAGAGCGTTTTTTTCGATGCCAACCTAACCAGAGTGACGGGAGCGGCACAATTCAGAAAAAGCGCTCAGCTCGCCGAGAAAATGCGATTTAAGCAATAAAATTAAAAATGCTTATAAAACATAAACCAAACGTTGGAGGTGGTCATTTCTTCATGCGCAGTGATAAACTCGGCACTCTAAAGCACCCGAGAGCGTTTTTTGTCGATGCCAAGCTAACCAGAGTGACGGGAGCGGCACAATTCAGAAAAAGCGCTCAGCTCGCCGAGAAAATGCGATTTAAGCAATAAAATTAAAAATGCTTATAAAACATAAACCAAACGTTGGAGGTGGTCATTTCTTCATGCGCAGTGATAAACTCGGCACTCTAAAGCACCCGAGAGCGTTTTTTTCGATGCCAACCTAACCAGAGTGACGGGAGCGGCACAATTCAGAAAAAGTGCTCAGCTCGCCGAGAAAATGCGATTTAAGCAATAAATTTATAAATGCTTATAAAACATAAACCAAACGTTGTAGATGGTCATTTCTTATTACGCAGTAATAAACTCGGCACTCTAAAGCACCCGGGAGCGTTTTTTTCGATGCCAACCTAACCAGAGTGACGGGAGCGGCACAATTCAGAAAAAGCGCTCAGCTCGCCGAGAAAATGCGATTTAAGCAATAAAATTAAAAATGCTTATAAAACATAAACCAAACGTTGGAGGTGGTCATTTCTTCATGCACAGTGATAAACTCGGCACTCTAAAGCACCCGAGAGCGTTTTTTTCGATGCCAACCTAACCAGAGTGACGGGAGCGGCACAATTCAGAAAAAGTGCTCAGCTCGCCGAGAAACTGCGATTTAAGCAATAAAATTAAAAATGCTTACAAAACATAAACCAAACGTTGTAAATGGTCATTTCTTATTACGCAGTAATAAACTCGGCACTCTAAAGCACCCGAGAGCGTTTTTTTCGATGCCAACCTAACCAGAGTGACGGGAGCGGCACAATACAGAAAAAGCGCTCAGCTCGCCGAGAAAATGCGATTTAAGCAATAAAATTAAAAATGCTTATAAAACATAAACCAAACGTTGGAGGTGGTCTTTTCTTCATGCGCAGTGATAAACTCGGCACTCTAAAGCACCCGAGAGCGTTTTTTTCCATGCCAACCTAAACAGAGTGACGGGAGCGGCACAATTCAGAAAAAGTGCTCAGCTCGCCGAGAAAATGCGATTTAAGCAATAAAATTAAAAATGCTTATAAAACATAAACCAAACGTTGTAGATGGTCATTTCTTATTACGCAGTAATAAACTCGGCACTCTAAAGCACCCGAGAGCGTTTTTTTCGATGCCAACCTAACCAGAGTGACGGGAGCGGCACAATTCAGAAAAAGTGCTCAGCTCGCCGAGAAAATGCGATTTAAGCAATAAAATTATAAATGCTTATAAAACATAAACCAAACGTTGGAGGTGGTCATTTCTTCATGCGCAGTGATAAACTCGGCACTCTAAAGCACCCGAGAGCGTTTTTTTCGATGCAAACCTAACCAGAGTGACGGGAGCGGCACAATTCAGAAAAAGTGCTCAGCTCGCCGAGAAAATGCGATTTAAGCAATAAAATTAAAAATGCTTATAAAACATAAACCAAACGTTGGAGGTGGTCATTTCTTCATGCACAGTGATAAACTCGGCACTCTAAAGCACCCGAGAGCGTTTTTTTCCATGCCAACCTAACCAGAGTGACGGGAGCGGCACAATTCAGAAAAAGTGCTCAGCTCGCCGAGAAAATGCGATTTAAGCAATAAAATTAAAAATGCTTATAAAACATAAACCAAACGTTGTAGATGGTCATTTCTTATTACGCAGTAATAAACTCGGCACTCTAAAGCACCCGAGAGCGTTTTTTTCCATGCCAACCTAACCAGAGTGACGGGAGCGGCACAATTCAGAAAAAGTGCTCAGCTCGCCGAGAAAATGCGATTTAAGCAATACAATTAAAAATGCTTATAAAACATAAACCAAACGTTGGAGGTGGTCATTTCTTCATGCGCAGTGATAAACTCGGCACTCTAAAGCACCCGAGAGCGTTTTATTCGATGCCAACCTAACCAGAGTGACGGGAGCGGCACAATTCAGAAAAAGCGCTCAGCTCGCCGAGAAAATGCGATTTAAGCAATAAAATTAAAAATGCTTATAAAACATAAACCAAACGTTGGAGGTGGTCATTTCTTCATGCGCGGTAATAAACTCGGCACTCTAAAGCACCCGAGAGCGTTTTTTTCCATGCCAACCTAACCAGAGTGACGGGAGCGGCACAATTCAGAAAAAGTGCTCAGCTCGCCGAGAAAATGCGATTTAAGCAATAAAATTAAAAATGCTTATAAAACATAAACCAAACGTTGGAGGTGGTCATTTCTTCATGCGCAGTGATAAACTCGGCACTCTAAAGCACCCGAGAGCGTTTTTTTCGATGCCAACCTAACCAGAGTGACGGGAGCGGCACAATTCAGAAAAAGTGCTCAGCTCGCCGAGAAAATGCGATTTAAGCAATAAAATTAAAAATGCTTATAAAACATAAACCAAACGTTGTAGATGGTCATTTCTTATTACGCAGTAATAAACTCGGCACTCTAAAGCACCCGAGAGCGTTTTTTTCCATGCCAACCTAACCAGAGTGACGGGAGCGGCACAATTCAGAAAAAGTGCTCAGCTCGCCGAGAAAATGCGATTTAAGCAATACAATTAAAAATGCTTATAAAACATAAACCAAACGTTGGAGGTGGTCATTTCTTCATGTGCAGTGATAAACTCGGCACTCTAAAGCACCCGAGAGCGTTTTTTTCCATGCCAACCTAACCAGAGTGACGGGAGCGGCACAATTCAGAAAAAGTGCTCAGCTCGCCGAGAAAATGCGATTTAAGCAATAAAATTAAAAATGCTTATAAAACATAAACCAAACGTTGGAGGTGGTCATTTCTTCATGCGCAGTGATAAACTCGGCACTCTAAAGCACCCGAGAGCGTTTTTTTCGATGCCAACCTAACCAGAGTGACGGGAGCGGCACAATTCAGAAAAAGCGCTCAGCTCGCCGAGAAAATGCGATTTAAGCAATAAAATTAAAAATGCTTATAAAACATAAACCAAACGTTGGAGGTGGTCATTTCTTCATGCACAGTGATAAACTCGGCACTCTAAAGCACCCGAGAGCGTTTTTTTCGGTACCAACCTAACCAGAGTGACGGGAGCGGCACAATTCAGAAAAAGTGCTCAGCTCGCCGAGAAAATGCGATTTAAGCAATAAAATTAAAAATGCTTATAAAACATAAACCAAACGTTGGAGGTGGTCATTTCTTCATGCGCAGTGATAAACTCGGCACTCTAAAGCACCCGAGAGCGTTTTTTTCGATGCCAACCTAACCAGAGTGACGGGAGCGGCACAATTCAGAAAAAGTGCTCAGCTCGCCGAGAAAATGCAATTTAAGCAATAAAATTTAAAATGCTTATAAAACATAAACCAAACGTTGTAGATGGTCATTTCTTATTACGCAGTAATAAACTCGGCACTCTAAAGCACCCGAGAGCGTTTTTTTCCATGCCAACCTAACCAGAGTGACGGGAGCGGCAAAATTCAGAAAAAGTGCTCAGCTCGCCGAGAAAATGCGATTTAAGCAATAAAATTAAAAATGCTTATAAAACATAAACCAAACGTTGGAGGTGGTCATTTCTTCATGCGCAGTGATAAACTCGGCACTCTAAAGCACCCGAGAGCGTTTTTTTCCATGCCAACCTAACCAGAGTGACGGGAGCGGCACAATTCAGAAAAAGTGCTCAGCTCGCCGAGAAAATGCGATTTAAGCAATAAAATTAAAAATGCTTATAAAACATAAACCAAACGTTGGAGGTGGTCATTTCTTCATGCGCAGTGATAAACTCGGCACTCTAAAGCACCCGAGAGCGTTTTATTTGATGCCAACCTAACCAGAGTTACGGGAGCGGCACAATTCAGAAAAAGTGCTCAGCTCGCCGAGAAAATGCGATTTAAGCAATAAAATTAAAAATGCTTATAAAACATAAACCAAACGTTGGAGGTGGTCATTTCTTCATGCGCAGTGATAAACTCGGCACTCTAAAGCACCCGAGAGCGTTTTTTTCGATGCCAACCTAACCAGAGTGACGGGAGCGGCACAATTCTGAAAAAGCGCTCAGCTCGCCGAGAAAATGCGATTTAAGCAATAAAATTAAAAATGCTTATAAAACATAAACCAAACGTTGGAGGTGGTCATTTCTTCATGCGCGGTGATAAACTCGGCACTCTAAAGCACCCGAGAGCGTTTTTTTCGATGCCAACCTAACCAGAGTGACGGGAGCGGCACAATTCAGAAAAAGTGCTCAGCTCGCCGAGAAAATGCGATTTAAGCAATAAAATTAAAAATGCTTATAAAACATAAACCAAACGTTGGAGGTGGTCATTTCTTCATGCGCAGTGATAAACTCGGCACTCTAAAGCACCCGAGAGCGTTTTTTTCGATGCCAACCTAACCAGAGTGACGGGAGCGGCACAATTCAGAAAAAGTGCTCAGCTCGCCGAGAAAATGCGATTTAAGCAATAAAATTAAAAATGCTTATAAAACATAAACCAAACGTTGGAGGTGGTCATTTCTTCATGCGCAGTGATAAACTCGGCACTCTAAAGCACCCGAGAGCGTTTTTTTCGATGCCAACCTAACCAGAGTGACGGGAGCGGCACAATTCAGAAAAAGCGCTCGGCTCGCCGAGAAAATGCGATTTAAGCAATAAAATTAAAAATGCTTATAAAACATAAACCAAACGTTGGAGGTGGTCATTTCTTCATGCGCAGTGATAAACTCGGCACTCTAAAGCACCCGAGAGCGTTTTTTTCGATGCCAACCTAACCAGAGTGACGGGAGCGGCACAATTCAGAAAAAGCGCTCAGCTCGCCGAGAAAATGCGATTTAAGCAATAAAATTAAAAATGCTTATAAAACATAAACCAAACGTTGGAGGTGGTCATTTCTTCATGCGCAGTGATAAACTCGGCACTCTAAAGCACCCGAGAACGTTTTTTTCCATGCCAACCTAACCAGAGTGACGGGAGCGGCACAATTCAGAAAAAGTGCTCAGCTCGCCGAGAAAATGCGATTTAAGCAATAAAATTAAAAATGCTTATAAAACATAAACCAAACGTTGGAGGTGGTCATTTCTTCATGCGCAGTGATAAACTCGGCACTCTAAAGCACCCGAGAGCGTTTTTTTCCATGCCAACCTAACCAGAGTGACGGGAGCGGCACAATTCAGAAAAAGTGCTCAGCTCACCGAGAAAATGCGATTTAAGCAATAAAATTAAAAATGCTTATAAAACATAAACCAAACGTTGTAGATGGTCATTTCTTATTACGCAGTAATAAACTCGGCACTCTAAAGCACCCGAGAGCGTTTTTTTCCATGCCAACCTAACCAGAGTGACGGGAGCGGCACAATTCAGAAAAAGTGCTCAGCTCGCCGAGAAAATGCGATTTAAGCAATAAAATTAAAAATGCTTATAAAACATAAACCAAACGTTGGAGGTGGTCATTTCTTCATGCGCAGTGATAAACTCGGCACTCTAACGCACCCGAGAGCGTTTTATTCGATGCCAACCTAACCAGAGTGACGGGAGCGGCACAATTCAGAAAAAGCGCTCAGCTCGCCGAGAAAATGCGATTTAAGCAATAAAATTAAAAATGCTTATAAAACATAAACCAAACGTTGGAGGTGGTCATTTCTTCATGCGCGGTGATAAACTCGGCACTCTAAAGCACCCGAGAGCGTTTTTTTCCATGCCAACCTAACCAGAGTGACGGGAGCGGCACAATTCAGAAAAAGTGCTCAGCTCGCCGAGAAAATGCGATTTAAGCAATAAAATTAAAAATGCTTATAAAACACAAACCAAACGTTGGAGGTGGTCATTTCTTCATGCGCAGTGATAAACTCGGCACTCTAAAGCACCCGAGAGCGTTTTTTTCGATGCCAACCTAACCAGAGTGACGGGAGCGGCACAATTCAGAAAAAGTGCTCAGCTCGCCGAGAAAATGCGATTTAAGCAATAAAATTAAAAATGCTTATAAAACATAAACCAAACGTTGTAGATGGTCATTTCTTATTACGCAGTAATAAACTCGGCACTCTAAAGCACCCGAGAGCGTTTTTTTCCATGCCAACCTAACCAGAGTGACGGGAGCGGCACAATTCAGAAAAAGTGCTCAGCTCGCCGAGAAAATGCGATTTAAGCAATACAATTAAAAATGCTTATAAAACATAAACCAAACGTTGGAGGTGGTCATTTCTTCATGTGCAGTGATAAACTCGGCACTCTAAAGCACCCGAGAGCGTTTTTTTCCATGCCAACCTAACCAGAGTGACGGGAGCGGCACAATTCAGAAAAAGTGCTCAGCTCGCCGAGAAAATGCGATTTAAGCAATAAAATTAAAAATGCTTATAAAACATAAACCAAACGTTGGAGGTGGTCATTTCTTCATGCACAGTGATAAACTCGGCACTCTAAAGCACCCGAGAGCGTTTTTTTCGATGCCAACCTAACCAGAGTGACGGGAGCGGCACAATTCAGAAAAAGTGCTCAGCTCGCCGAGAAAATGCGATTTAAGCAATAAAATTAAAAATGCTTATAAAACATAAACCAAACGTTGGAGGTGGTCATTTCTTCATGCGCAGTGATAAACTCGGCACTCTAAAGCACCCGAGAGCGTTTTTTTCGATCCCAACCTAACCAGGGTGACGGGAGCGGCACAATTCAGAAAAAGTGCTCAGCTCGCCGAGAAAATGCGATTTAAGCAATAAAATTAAAAATGCTTATAAAACATAAACCAAACGTTGGAGGTGGTCATTTCTTCATGCGCAGTGATAAACTCGGCACTCTAAAGCACCCAAGAGCGTTTTTTTCGATGCCAACCTAACCAGAGTGACGGGAGCGGCACAATTCAGAAAAAGCGCTCAGCTCGCCGAGAAAATGCGATTTAAGCAATAAAATTAAAAATGCTTATAAAACATAAACCAAACGTTGGAGGTGGTCATTTCTTCATGCGCGGTGATAAACTCGGCACTCTAAAGCACCCGAGAGCGTTTTTTTCGATGCCAACCTAACCAGAGTGACGGGAGCGGCACAATTCAGAAAAAGTGCTCAGCTCGCCGAGAAAATGCGATTTAAGCAATAAAATTAAAAATGCTTATAAAACATAAACCAAACGTTGGAGGTGGCCATTTCTTCATGCGCAGTGATAAACTCGGCACTCTAAAGCACCCGAGAGCGTTTTTTTCGATGCCAACCTAACCAGAGTGACGGGAGCGGCACAATTCAGAAAAAGTGCTCAGCTCGCCGAGAAAATGCGATTTAAGCAATAAAATTAAAAATGCTTATAAAACATAAACCAAACGTTGGAGGTGGTCATTTCTTCATGCGCAGTGATAAACTCGGCACTCTAAAGCACCCGAGAGCGTTTTTTTCGATGCCAACCTAACCAGAGTGACGGGAGCGGCACAATTCAGAAAAAGCGCTCAGCTCGCCGAGAAAATGCGATTTAAGCAATAAAATTAAAAATGCTTATAAAACATAAACCAAACGTTGGAGGTTGTCATTTCTTCATGCGCAGTGATAAACTCGGCACTCTAAAGCACCCGAGAGCGTTTTTTTCCATGCCAACCTAACCAGAGTGACGGGAGCGGCACAATTCAGAAAAAGTGCTCAGCTCGCCGAGAAAATGCGATTTAAGCAATAAAATTAAAAATGCTTATAAAACATAAACCAAACGTTGGAGGTGGTCATTTCTTCATGCGCAGTGATAAACTCGGCACTCTAAAGCACCCGAGAGCGTTTTTTTCCATGCCAACCTAACCAGAGTGACGGGAGCGGCACAATTCAGAAAAAGTGCTCAGCTCGCCGAGAAAATGCGATTTAAGCAATAAAATTAAAAATGCTTATAAAACATAAACCAAACGTTGGAGGTGGCCATTTCTTCATGCGCAGTGATAAACTCGGCACTCTAAAGCACCCGAGAGCGTTTTTTTCCATGCCAACCTAACCAGAGTGACGGGAGCGGCACAATTCAGAAAAAGTGCTCAGCTCGCCGAGAAAATGCGATTTAAGCAACTAAATTAAAAATGCTTATAAAACATAAACCAAACGTTGGAGGTGGCCATTTCTTCATGCGCAGTGATAAACTCGGCACTCTAAAGCACCCGAGAGCGTTTTTTTCCATGCCAACCTAACCAGAGTGACGGGAGCGGCACAATTCAGAAAAAGTGCTCAGCTCGCCGAGAAAATGCGATTTAAGCAATAAAATTAAAAATGCTTATAAAACATAAACCAAACGTTGGAGGTGGTCATTTCTTCATGCGCAGTGATAAACTCGGCACTCTAAAGCACCCGAGAGCGTTTTTTTCCATGCCAACCTAACCAGAGTGACAGGAGCGGCACAATTCAGAAAAAGTGCTCAGCTCGCCGAGAAAATGCGATTTAAGCAATAAAATTAAAAATGCTTATAAAACATAAACCAAACGTTGGAGGTGGTCTTTTCTTCATGCGCAGTGATAAACTCGGCACTCTAAAGCACCCGAGAGCGTTTTTTTCCATGCCAACCTAAACAGAGTGACGGGAGCGGCACAATTCAGAAAAAGTGCTCAGCTCGCCGAGAAAATGCGATTTAAGCAATAAAATTAAAAATGCTTATAAAACATAAACCAAACGTTGTAGATGGTCATTTCTTATTACGCAGTAATAAACTCGGCACTCTAAAGCACCCGAGAGCGTTTTTTTCCATGCCAACCTAACCAGAGTGACGGGAGCGGCACAATTCAGAAAAAGTGCTCAGCTCGCCGAGAAAATGCGATTTAAGCAATAAAATTAAAAATGCTTATAAAACATAAACCAAACGTTGGAGGTGGTCATTTCTTCATGCGCAGTGATAAACTCGGCACTCTAAAGCACCCGAGAGCGTTTTTTTCGATGCCAACCTAACCAGAGTGACGGGAGCGGCACAATTCAGAAAAAGTGCTCAGCTCGCCGAGAAAATGCGATTTAAGCAATAAAATTAAAAATGCTTATAAAACATAAACCAAACGTTGGAGGTGGCCATTTCTTCATGCGCAGTGATAAACTCGGCACTCTAAAGCACCCGAGAGCGTTTTTTTCCATGCCAACCTAACCAGAGTGACGGGAGCGGCACAATTCAGAAAAAGTGCTCAGCTCGCCGAGAAAATGCGATTTAAGCAATAAAATTAAAAATGCTTATAAAACATAAACCAAACGTTGGAGGTGGTCATTTCTTCATGCGCAGTGATAAACTCGGCACTCTAAAGCACCCGAGAGCGTTTTTTTCCATGCCAACCTAACCAGAGTGACGGGAGCGGCACAATTCAGAAAAAGTGCTCAGCTCGCCGAGAAAATGCGATTTAAGCAATAAAATTAAAAATGCTTATAAAACATAAACCAAACGTTGGAGGTGGCCATTTCTTCATGCGCAGTGATAAACTCGGCACTCTAAAGCACCCGAGAGCGTTTTTTTGCATGCCAACCTAACCAGAGTGACGGGAGCGGCACAATTCAGAAAAAGTGCTCAGCTCGCCGAGAAAATGCGATTTAAGCAATAAAATTAAAAATGCTTATAAAACATAAACCAAACGTTGGAGGTGGCCATTTCTTCATGCGCAGTGATAAACTCGGCACTCTAAAGCACCCGAGAGCGTTTTTTTCCATGCCAACCTAACCAGAGTGACGGGAGCGGCACAATTCAGAAAAAGTGCTCAGCTCGCCGAGAAAATGCGATTTAAGCAATAAAATTAAAAATGCTTATAAAACATAAACCAAACGTTGGAGGTGGTCATTTCTTCATGCGCAGTGATAAACTCGGCACTCTAAAGCACCCGAGAGCGTTTTTTTCCATGCCAACCTAACCAGAGTGACAGGAGCGGCACAATTCAGAAAAAGTGCTCAGCTCGCCGAGAAAATGCGATTTAAGCAATAAACTTAAAAATGCTTATAAAACATAAACCAAACGTTGGAGGTGGTCTTTTCTTCATGCGCAGTGATAAACTCGGCACTCTAAAGCACCCGAGAGCGTTTTTTTCCATGCCAACCTAAACAGAGTGACGGGAGCGGCACTATTCAGAAAAAGTGCTCAGCTCGCCGAGAAAATGCGATTTAAGCAATAAAATTAAAAATGCTTATAAAACATAAACCAAACGTTGGAGGTGGCCATTTCTTCATGCGCAGTGATAAACTCGGCACTCTAAAGCACCCGAGAGCGTTTTTTTCCATGCCAACCTAACCAGAGTGACGGGAGCGGCACAATTCAGAAAAAGTGCTCAGCTCGCCGAGAAAATGCGATTCAAGCAATAAAATTAAAAATGCTTATAAAACATAAACCAAACGTTGGAGGTGGCCATTTCTTCATGCGCAGTGATAAACTCGGCACTCTAAAGCACCCGAGAGCGTTTTTTTCCATGCCAACCTAACCAGAGTGACGGGAGCGGCACAATTCAGAAAAAGTGCTCAGCTCGCCGAGAAAATGCGATTTAAGCAATAAAATTAAAAATGCTTATAAAACATAAACCAAACGTTGGAGGTGGTCATTTCTTCATGCGCAGTGATAAACTCGGCACTCTAAAGCACCCGAGAGCGTTTTTTTCCATGCCAACCTAACCAGAGTGACGGGAGCGGCACAATTCAGAAAAAGTGCTCAGCTCGCCGAGAAAATGCGATTTAAGCAATAAAATTAAAAATGCTTATAAAACATAAACCAAACGTTGTAGATGGTCATTTCTTATTACGCAGTAATAAACTCGGCACTCTAAAGCACCCGAGAGCGTTTTTTTCCATGCCAACCTAACCAGAGTGACGGGAGCGGCACAATTCAGAAAAAGTGCTCAGCTCGCCGAGAAAATGCGATTTAAGCAATAAAATTAAAAATGCTTATAAAACATAAACCAAACGTTGGAGGTGGTAATTTCTTCATGCGCAGTGATAAACTCGGCACTCTAAAGCACCCGAGAGCGTTTTATTCGATGCCAACCTAACCAGAGTGACGGGAGCGGCACAATTCAGAAAAAGCGCTCAGCTCGCCGAGAAAATGCGATTTAAGCAATAAAATTAAAAATGCTTATAAAACATAAACCAAACGTTGGAGGTGGTCATTTCTTCATGCGCAGTGATAAACTCGGCACTCTAAAGCACCCGAGAGCGTTTTTTTCGATGCCAACCTAACCAGAGTGACGGGAGCGGCACAATTCAGAAAAAGTGCTCAGCTCGCCGAGAAAATGCGATTTAAGCAATAAAATTAAAAATGCTTATAAAACATAAACCAAACGTTGTAGATGGTCATTTCTTATTACGCAGTAATAAACTCGGCACTCTAAAGCACCCGAGAGCGTTTTTTTCCATGCCAACCTAACCAGAGTGACGGGAGCGGCACAATTCAGAAAAAGTGCTCAGCTCGCCGAGAAAATGCGATTTAAGCAATAAAATTAAAAATGCTTATAAAACATAAACCAAACGTTGGAGGTGGCCATTTCTTCATGCGCAGTGATAAACTCGGCACTCTAAAGCACCCGAGAGCGTTTTTTTCCATGCCAACCTAACCAGAGTGACGGGAGCGGCACAATTCAGAAAAATAGCTCAGCTCGCCGAGAAAATGCGATTTAAGCAATAAAATTAAAAATGCTTATAAAACATAAACCAAACGTTGGAGGTGGCCATTTCTTCATGCGCAGTGATAAACTCGGCACTCTAAAGCACCCGAGAGCGTTTTTTTCCATGCCAACCTAACCAGAGTGACGGGAGCGGCACAATTCAGAAAAAGTGCTCAGCTCGCCGAGAAAATGCGATTTAAGCAATAAAATTAAAAATGCTTATAAAACATAAACCAAACGTTGGAGGTGGTCATTTCTTCATGCGCAGTGATAAACTCGGCACTCTAAAGCACCCGAGAGCGTTTTTTTCCATGCCAACCTAACCAGAGTGACGGGAGCGGCACAATTCAGAAAAAGTGCTCAGCTCGCCGAGAAAATGCGATTTAAGCAATAAAATTAAAAATGCTTATAAAACATAAACCAAACGTTGGAGGTGGTCATTTCTTCTTGCGCAGTGATAAACTCGGCACTCTAAAGCACCCGAGAGCGTTTTTTTCCATGCCAACCTAACCAGAGTGACGGGAGCGGCACAATTCAGAAAAAGTGCTCAGCTCGCCGAGAAAATGCGATTTAAGCAATAAAATTAAAAATGCTTATAAAACATAAACCAAACGTTGGAGGTGGTCATTTCTTCATGCGCAGTGATAAACTCGGCACTCTAAAGCACCCGAGAGCGTTTTTTTCGATGCCAACCTAACCAGAGTGACGGGAGCGGCACAATTCAGAAAAAGCGCTCAGCTGGCCGAGAAAATGCGATTTAAGCAATAAAATTAAAAATGCTTATAAAACATAAACCAAACGTTGGAGGTGGTCATTTCTTCATGCGCAGTGATAAACTCAGCACTCTAAAGCACCCGAGAGCGTTTTTTTCGATGCCAACCTAACCAGAGTGACGGGAGCGGCACAATTCAGAAAAAGCGCTCAGCTCGCCGAGAAAATGCGATTTAAGCAATAAAATTAAAAATGCTTATAAAACATAAACCAAACGTTGGAGGTGGTCATTTCTTCATGCGCAGTGATAAACTCGGCACTCTAAAGCACCCGAGAGCGTTTTTTTCGATGCCAACCTAACCAGAGTGACGGGAGCGGCACAATTCAGAAAAAGTGCTCAGCTCGCCGAGAAAATGCGATTTAAGCAATAAAATTAAAAATGCTTATAAAACATAAACCAAACGTTGGAGGTGGTCATTTCTTCATGCGCAGTAATAAACTCGGCACTCTAAAGCACCCGAGAGCGTTTTTTTTCCATGCCAACCTAACCAGAGTGACGGGAGCGGCACAATTCAGAAAAAGTGCTCAGCTCGCCGAGAAAATGCGATTTAAGCAATAAAATTAAAAATGCTTATAAAACATAAACCAAACGTTGGAGGTGGCCATTTCTTCATGCGCAGTGATAAACTCGGCACTCTAAAGCACCCGAGAGCGTTTTTTTCGATGCCAACCTAACCAGAGTGACGGGAGCGGCACAATTCAGAAAAAGTGCTCAGCTCGCCGAGAAAATGCGATTTAAGCAATAAAATTAAAAATGCTTATAAAACATAAACCAAACGTTGGAGGTGGTCATTTCTTCATGCGCAGTGATAGACTCGGCACTCTAAAGCACCCGAGAGCGTTTTTTTCCATGCCAACCTAACCAGAGTGACGGGAGCGGCACAATTCAGAAAAAGTGCTCAGCTCGCCGAGAAAATGCGATTTAAGCAATAAAATTAAAAATGCTTATAAAACATAAACCAAACGTTGGAGGTGGTCATTTCTTCATGCGCAGTGATAAACTCGGCACTCTAAAGCACCCGAGAGCGTTTTTTTCCATGCCAACCTAACCAGAGTGACGGGAGCGGCACAATTCAGAAAAAGTGCTCAGCTCGCCGAGAAAATGCGATTTAAGCAATAAAATTAAAAATGCTTATAAAACATAAACCAAACGTTGGAGGTGGTCATTTCTTCATGCGCAGTGATAAACTCGGCACTCTAAAGCACCCGAGAGCGTTTTTTTTCGATGCCAACCTAACGAGTGACGGGAGCGGCACAATTCAGAAAAAGCGCTCAGCTCGCCGAGAAAATGCGATTTAAGTAATAAAATTAAAAATGCTTATAAAACATAAACCAAACGTTGGAGGTGGTCATTTCTTCATGCGCAGTGATAAACTCGGCACTCTAAAGCACCCGAGAGCGTTTTTTTCGATGTCAACCTAACCAGAGTGACGGGAGCGGCACAATTCAGAAAAAGCGCTCAGCTCGCCGAGAAAATGCGATTTAAGCAATAAAATTAAAAATGCTTATAAAACATAAACCAAACGTTAGGAGGTGGTCATTTCTTCATGCGCAGTGATAAACTCGGCACTCTAAAGCACCCGAGAGCGTTTTTTTCGATGCCAACCTAACCAGAGTGACGGGAGCGGCACAATTCAGAAAAAGTGCTCAGCTCGCCGAGAAAATGCGATTTAAGCAATAAAATTAAAAATGCTTATAAAACATAAACCAAACGTTGGAGGTGGTCATTTCTTCATGCGCAGTGATAAACTCGGCACTATAAAGCACCCGAGAGCGTTTTTTTCGATGCCAACCTAACCAGAGTGACGGGAGCGGCACAATTCAGAAAAAGCGCTCAGCTCGCCGAGAAAATGCGATTTAAGCAATAAAATTTAAAATGCTTATAAAACATAAACCAAACGTTGTAGATGGTCATTTCTTATTACGCAGTAATAAACTCGGCACTCTAAAGCACCCGAGAGCGTTTTTTTCCATGCCAACCTAACCAGAGTGACGGGAGCGGCACAATTCAGAAAAAGTGCTCAGCTCGCCGAGAAAATGCGATTTAAGCAATAAAATTAAAAATGCTTATAAAACATAAACCAAACGTTGTAGATGGTAATTTCTTATTACGCAGTAATAAACTCGGCACTCTAAAGCACCCGAGAGCGTTTTTTTCCATGCCAACCTAACCAGAGTGACGGGAGCGGCACAATTCAGAAAAAGTGCTCAGCTCGCCGAGAAAATGCGATTTAAGCAATAAAATTAAAAATGCTTATAAAACATAAACCAAACGTTGGAGGTGGTCATTTCTTCATGCGCAGTGATAAACTCGGCACTCTAAAGCACCCGAGAGCGTTTTTTTCGATGCCAACCTAACCAGAGTGACGGGAGCGGGACAATTCAGAAAAAGTGCTCAGCTCGCCGAGAAAATGCGATTTAAGCAATAAAATTAAAAATGCTTATAAAACATAAACCAAACGTTGGAGGTGGTCATTTCTTCATGCGCAGTGATAAACTCGGCACTCTAAAGCACCCGAGAGCGTTTTTTTCGATGCCAACCTAACCAGAGTGACGGGAGCGGCACAATTCAGAAAAAGCGCTCAGCTCGCCGAGAAAATGCGATTTAAGCAATAAAATTAAAAATGCTTATAAAACATAAACCAAACGTTGGAGGTTGTCATTTCTTCATGCGCAGTGATAAACTCGGCACTCTAAAGCACCCGAGAGCGTTTTTTTCCATGCCAACCTAACCAGAGTGACGGGAGCGGCACAATTCAGAAAAAGTGCTCAGCTCGCCGAGAAAATGCGATTTAAGCAATAAAATTAAAAATGCTTATAAAACATAAACCAAACGTTGGAGGTGGTCATTTCTTCATGCGCAGTGATAAACTCGGCACTCTAAAGCACCCGAGAGCGTTTTTTTCCATGCCAACCTAACCAGAGTGACGGGAGCGGCACAATTCAGAAAAAGTGCTCAGCTCGCCGAGAAAATGCGATTTAAGCAATAAAATTAAAAATGCTTATAAAACATAAACCAAACGTTGGAGGTGGCCATTTCTTCATGCGCAGTGATAAACTCGGCACTCTAAAGCACCCGAGAGTGTTTTTTTCCATGCCAACCTAACCAGAGTGACGGGAGCGGCACAATTCAGAAAAAGTGCTCAGCTCGCCGAGAAAATGCGATTTAAGCAACTAAATTAAAAATGCTTATAAAACATAAACCAAACGTTGGAGGTGGCCATTTCTTCATGCGCAGTGATAAACTCGGCACTCTAAAGCACCCGAGAGCGTTTTTTTCCATGCCAACCTAACCAGAGTGACGGGAGCGGCACAATTCAGAAAAAGTGCTCAGCTCGCCGAGAAAATGCGATTTAAGCAATAAAATTAAAAATGCTTATAAAACATAAACCAAACGTTGGAGGTGGTCATTTCTTCATGCGCAGTGATAAACTCGGCACTCTAAAGCACCCGAGAGCGTTTTTTTCCATGCCAACCTAACCAGAGTGACAGGAGCGGCACAATTCAGAAAAAGTGCTCAGCTCGCCGAGAAAATGCGATTTAAGCAATAAAATTAAAAATGCTTATAAAACATAAACCAAACGTTGGAGGTGGTCTTTTCTTCATGCGCAGTGATAAACTCGGCACTCTAAAGCACCCGAGAGCGTTTTTTTCCATGCCAACCTAAACAGAGTGACGGGAGCGGCACAATTCAGAAAAAGTGCTCAGCTCGCCGAGAAAATGCGATTTAAGCAATAAAATTAAAAATGCTTATAAAACATAAACCAAACGTTGTAGATGGTCATTTCTTATTACGCAGTAATAAACTCGGCACTCTAAAGCACCCGAGAGCGTTTTTTTCCATGCCAACCTAACCAGAGTGACGGGAGCGGCACAATTCAGAAAAAGTGCTCAGCTCGCCGAGAAAATGCGATTTAAGCAATAAAATTAAAAATGCTTATAAAACATAAACCAAACGTTGGAGGTGGTCATTTCTTCATGCGCAGTGATAAACTCGGCACTCTAAAGCACCCGAGAGCGTTTTTTTCGATGCCAACCTAACCAGAGTGACGGGAGCGGCACAATTCAGAAAAAGTGCTCAGCTCGCCGAGAAAATGCGATTTAAGCAATAAAATTAAAAATGCTTATAAAACATAAACCAAACGTTGGAGGTGGCCATTTCTTCATGCGCAGTGATAAACTCGGCACTCTAAAGCACCCGAGAGCGTTTTTTTCCATGCCAACCTAACCAGAGTGACGGGAGCGGCACAATTCAGAAAAAGTGCTCAGCTCGCCGAGAAAATGCGATTTAAGCAATAAAATTAAAAATGCTTATAAAACATAAACCAAACGTTGGAGGTGGTCATTTCTTCATGCGCAGTGATAAACTCGGCACTCTAAAGCACCCGAGAGCGTTTTTTTCCATGCCAACCTAACCAGAGTGACAGGAGCGGCACAATTCAGAAAAAGTGCTCAGCTCGCCGAGAAAATGCGATTTAAGCAATAAAATTAAAAATGCTTATAAAACATAAACCAAACGTTGGAGGTGGTCTTTTCTTCATGCGCAGTGATAAACTCGGCACTCTAAAGCACCCGAGAGCGTTTTTTTCCATGCCAACCTAAACAGAGTGACGGGAGCGGTACAATTCAGAAAAAGTGCTCAGCTCGCCGAGAAAATGCGATTTAAGCAATAAAATTAAAAATGCTTATAAAACATAAACCAAACGTTGTAGATGGTCATTTCTTATTACGCAGTAATAAACTCGGCACTCTAAAGCACCCGAGAGCGTTTTTTTCCATGCCAACCTAACCAGAGTGACGGGAGCGGCACAATTCAGAAAAAGTGCTCAGCTCGCCGAGAAAATGCGATTTAAGCAATAAAATTAAAAATGCTTATAAAACATAAACCAAACGTTGGAGGTGGTCATTTCTTCATGCGCAGTGATAAACTCGGCACTCTAAAGCACCCGAGAGCGTTTTTTTCGATGCCAACCTAACCAGAGTGACGGGAGCGGCACAATTCAGAAAAAGTGCTCAGCTCGCCGAGAAAATGCGATTTAAGCAATAAAATTAAAAATGCTTATTAAACATAAACCAAACGTTGGAGGTGGCCATTTCTTCATGCGCAGTGATAAACTCGGCACTCTAAAGCACCCGAGAGCGTTTTTTTCCATGCCAACCTAACCAGAGTGACGGGAGCGGCACAATTCAGAAAAAGTGCTCAGCTCGCCGAGAAAATGCGATTTAAGCAATAAAATTAAAAATGCTTATAAAACATAAACCAAACGTTGGAGGTGGTCATTTCTTCATGCGCAGTGATAAACTCGGCACTCTAAAGCACCCGAGAGCGTTTTTTTCCATGCCAACCTAACCAGAGTGACGGGAGCGGCACAATTCAGAAAAAGTGCTCAGCTCGCCGAGAAAATGCGATTTAAGCAATAAAATTAAAAATGCTTATAAAACATAAACCAAACGTTGGAGGTGGCCATTTCTTCATGCGCAGTGATAAACTCGGCACTCTAAAGCACCCGAGAGTGTTTTTTTGCATGCCAACCTAACCAGAGTGACGGGAGCGGCACAATTCAGAAAAAGTGCTCAGCTCGCCGAGAAAATGCGATTTAAGCAACTAAATTAAAAATGCTTATAAAACATAAACCAAACGTTGGAGGTGGCCATTTCTTCATGCGCAGTGATAAACTCGGCACTCTAAAGCACCCGAGAGCGTTTTTTTCCATGCCAACCTAACCAGAGTGACGGGAGCGGCACAATTCAGAAAAAGTGCTCAGCTCGCCGAGAAAATGCGATTTAAGCAATAAAATTAAAAATGCTTATAAAACATAAACCAAACGTTGGAGGTGGTCATTTCTTCATGCGCAGTGATAAACTCGGCACTCTAAAGCACCCGAGAGCGTTTTTTTCCATGCCAACCTAACCAGAGTGACAGGAGCGGCACAATTCAGAAAAAGTGCTCAGCTCGCCGAGAAAATGCGATTTAAGCAATAAAATTAAAAATGCTTATAAAACATAAACCAAACGTTGGAGGTGGTCTTTTCTTCATGCGCAGTGATAAACTCGGCACTCTAAAGCACCCGAGAGCGTTTTTTTCCATGCCAACCTAAACAGAGTGACGGGAGCGGCACAATTCAGAAAAAGTGCTCAGCTCGCCGAGAAAATGCGATTTAAGCAATAAAATTAAAAATGCTTATAAAACATAAACCAAACGTTGTAGATGGTCATTTCTTATTACGCAGTAATAAACTCGGCACTCTAAAGCACCCGAGAGCGTTTTTTTCCATGCCAACCTAACCAGAGTGACGGGAGCGGCACAATTCAGAAAAAGTGCTCAGCTCGCCGAGAAAATGCGATTTAAGCAATAAAATTAAAAATGCTTATAAAACATAAACCAAACGTTGGAGGTGGTCATTTCTTCATGCGCAGTGATAAACTCGGCACTCTAAAGCACCCGAGAGCGTTTTTTTCGATGCCAACCTAACCAGAGTGACGGGAGCGGCACAATTCAGAAAAAGTGCTCAGCTCGCCGAGAAAATGCGATTTAAGCAATAAAATTAAAAATGCTTATAAAACATAAACCAAACGTTGGAGGTGGCCATTTCTTCATGCGCAGTGATAAACTCGGCACTCTAAAGCACCCGAGAGCGTTTTTTTCCATGCCAACCTAACCAGAGTGACGGGAGCGGCACAATTCAGAAAAAGTGCTCAGCTCGCCGAGAAAATGCGATTTAAGCAATAAAATTAAAAATGCTTATAAAACATAAACCAAACGTTGGAGGTGGTCATTTCTTCATGCGCAGTGATAAACTCGGCACTCTAAAGCACCCGAGAGCGTTTTTTTCCATGCCAACCTAACCAGAGTGACAGGAGCGGCACAATTCAGAAAAAGTGCTCAGCTCGCCGAGAAAATGCGATTTAAGCAATAAAATTAAAAATGCTTATAAAACATAAACCAAACGTTGGAGGTGGTCTTTTCTTCATGCGCAGTGATAAACTCGGCACTCTAAAGCACCCGAGAGCGTTTTTTTCCATGCCAACCTAAACAGAGTGACGGGAGCGGTACAATTCAGAAAAAGTGCTCAGCTCGCCGAGAAAATGCGATTTAAGCAATAAAATTAAAAATGCTTATAAAACATAAACCAAACGTTGTAGATGGTCATTTCTTATTACGCAGTAATAAACTCGGCACTCTAAAGCACCCGAGAGCGTTTTTTTCCATGCCAACCTAACCAGAGTGACGGGAGCGGCACAATTCAGAAAAAGTGCTCAGCTCGCCGAGAAAATGCGATTTAAGCAATAAAATTAAAAATGCTTATAAAACATAAACCAAACGTTGGAGGTGGTCATTTCTTCATGCGCAGTGATAAACTCGGCACTCTAAAGCACCCGAGAGCGTTTTTTTCGATGCCAACCTAACCAGAGTGACGGGAGCGGCACAATTCAGAAAAAGTGCTCAGCTCGCCGAGAAAATGCGATTTAAGCAATAAAATTAAAAATGCTTATTAAACATAAACCAAACGTTGGAGGTGGCCATTTCTTCATGCGCAGTGATAAACTCGGCACTCTAAAGCACCCGAGAGCGTTTTTTTCCATGCCAACCTAACCAGAGTGACGGGAGCGGCACAATTCAGAAAAAGTGCTCAGCTCGCCGAGAAAATGCGATTTAAGCAATAAAATTAAAAATGCTTATAAAACATAAACCAAACGTTGGAGGTGGTCATTTCTTCATGCGCAGTGATAAACTCGGCACTCTAAAGCACCCGAGAGCGTTTTTTTCCATGCCAACCTAACCAGAGTGACGGGAGCGGCACAATTCAGAAAAAGTGCTCAGCTCGCCGAGAAAATGCGATTTAAGCAATAAAATTAAAAATGCTTATAAAACATAAACCAAACGTTGGAGGTGGCCATTTCTTCATGCGCAGTGATAAACTCGGCACTCTAAAGCACCCGAGAGCGTTTTTTTGCATGCCAACCTAACCAGAGTGACGGGAGCGGCACAATTCAGAAAAAGTGCTCAGCTCGCCGAGAAAATGCGATTTAAGCAATAAAATTAAAAATGCTTATAAAACATAAACCAAACGTTGGAGGTGGCCATTTCTTCATGCGCAGTGATAAACTCGGCACTCTAAAGCACCCGAGAGCGTTTTTTTCCATGCCAACCTAACCAGAGTGACGGGAGCGGCACAATTCAGAAAAAGTGCTCAGCTCGCCGAGAAAATGCGATTTAAGCAATAAAATTAAAAATGCTTATAAAACATAAACCAAACGTTGGAGGTGGTCATTTCTTCATGCGCAGTGATAAACTCGGCACTCTAAAGCACCCGAGAGCGTTTTTTTCCATGCCAACCTAACCAGAGTGACAGGAGCGGCACAATTCAGAAAAAGTGCTCAGCTCGCCGAGAAAATGCGATTTAAGCAATAAACTTAAAAATGCTTATAAAACATAAACCAAACGTTGGAGGTGGTCTTTTCTTCATGCGCAGTGATAAACTCGGCACTCTAAAGCACCCGAGAGCGTTTTTTTCCATGCCAACCTAAACAGAGTGACGGGAGCGGCACTATTCAGAAAAAGTGCTCAGCTCGCCGAGAAAATGCGATTTAAGCAATAAAATTAAAAATGCTTATAAAACATAAACCAAACGTTGGAGGTGGCCATTTCTTCATGCGCAGTGATAAACTCGGCACTCTAAAGCACCCGAGAGCGTTTTTTTCCATGCCAGCCTAACCAGAGTGACGGGAGCGGCACAATTCAGAAAAAGTGCTCAGCTCGCCGAGAAAATGCGATTCAAGCAATAAAATTAAAAATGCTTATAAAACATAAACCAAACGTTGGAGGTGGCCATTTCTTCATGCGCAGTGATAAACTCGGCACTCTAAAGCACCCGAGAGCGTTTTTTTCCATGCCAACCTAACCAGAGTGACGGGAGCGGCACAATTCAGAAAAAGTGCTCAGCTCGCCGAGAAAATGCGATTTAAGCAATAAAATTAAAAATGCTTATAAAACATAAACCAAACGTTGGAGGTGGTCATTTCTTCATGCGCAGTGATAAACTCGGCACTCTAAAGCACCCGAGAGCGTTTTTTTCCATGCCAACCTAACCAGAGTGACGGGAGCGGCACAATTCAGAAAAAGTGCTCAGCTCGCCGAGAAAATGCGATTTAAGCAATAAAATTAAAAATGCTTATAAAACATAAACCAAACGTTGTAGATGGTCATTTCTTATTACGCAGTAATAAACTCGGCACTCTAAAGCACCCGAGAGCGTTTTTTTCCATGCCAACCTAACCAGAGTGACGGGAGCGGCACAATTCAGAAAAAGTGCTCAGCTCGCCGAGAAAATGCGATTTAAGCAATAAAATTAAAAATGCTTATAAAACATAAACCAAACGTTGGAGGTGGTAATTTCTTCATGCGCAGTGATAAACTCGGCACTCTAAAGCACCCGAGAGCGTTTTATTCGATGCCAACCTAACCAGAGTGACGGGAGCGGCACAATTCAGAAAAAGCGCTCAGCTCGCCGAGAAAATGCGATTTAAGCAATAAAATTAAAAATGCTTATAAAACATAAACCAAACGTTGGAGGTGGTCATTTCTTCATGCGCAGTGATAAACTCGGCACTCTAAAGCACCCGAGAGCGTTTTTTTCGATGCCAACCTAACCAGAGTGACGGGAGCGGCACAATTCAGAAAAAGTGCTCAGCTCGCCGAGAAAATGCGATTTAAGCAATAAAATTAAAAATGCTTATAAAACATAAACCAAACGTTGTAGATGGTCATTTCTTATTACGCAGTAATAAACTCGGCACTCTAAAGCACCCGAGAGCGTTTTTTTCCATGCCAACCTAACCAGAGTGACGGGAGCGGCACAATTCAGAAAAAGTGCTCAGCTCGCCGAGAAAATGCGATTTAAGCAATAAAATTAAAAATGCTTATAAAACATAAACCAAACGTTGGAGGTGGCCATTTCTTCATGCGCAGTGATAAACTCGGCACTCTAAAGCACCCGAGAGCGTTTTTTTCCATGCCAACCTAACCAGAGTGACGGGAGCGGCACAATTCAGAAAAATAGCTCAGCTCGCCGAGAAAATGCGATTTAAGCAATAAAATTAAAAATGCTTATAAAACATAAACCAAACGTTGGAGGTGGCCATTTCTTCATGCGCAGTGATAAACTCGGCACTCTAAAGCACCCGAGAGCGTTTTTTTCCATGCCAACCTAACCAGAGTGACGGGAGCGGCACAATTCAGAAAAAGTGCTCAGCTCGCCGAGAAAATGCGATTTAAGCAATAAAATTAAAAATGCTTATAAAACATAAACCAAACGTTGGAGGTGGTCATTTCTTCATGCGCAGTGATAAACTCGGCACTCTAAAGCACCCGAGAGCGTTTTTTTCCATGCCAACCTAACCAGAGTGACGGGAGCGGCACAATTCAGAAAAAGTGCTCAGCTCGCCGAGAAAATGCGATTTAAGCAATAAAATTAAAAATGCTTATAAAACATAAACCAAACGTTGGAGGTGGTCATTTCTTCATGCGCAGTGATAAACTCGGCACTCTAAAGCACCCGAGAGCGTTTTTTTCCATGCCAACCTAACCAGAGTGACGGGAGCGGCACAATTCAGAAAAAGTGCTCAGCTCGCCGAGAAAATGCGATTTAAGCAATAAAATTAAAAATGCTTATAAAACATAAACCAAACGTTGGAGGTGGTCATTTCTTCATGCGCAGTGATAAACTCGGCACTCTAAAGCACCCGAGAGCGTTTTTTTCGATGCCAACCTAACCAGAGTGACGGGAGCGGCACAATTCAGAAAAAGCGCTCAGCTAGCCGAGAAAATGCGATTTAAGCAATAAAATTAAAAATGCTTATAAAACATAAACCAAACGTTGGAGGTGGTCATTTCTTCATGCGCAGTGATAAACTCAGCACTCTAAAGCACCCGAGAGCGTTTTTTTCGATGCCAACCTAACCAGAGTGACGGGAGCGGCACAATTCAGAAAAAGCGCTCAGCTCGCCGAGAAAATGCGATTTAAGCAATAAAATTAAAAATGCTTATAAAACATAAACCAAACGTTGGAGGTGGTCATTTCTTCATGCGCAGTGATAAACTCGGCACTCTAAAGCACCCGAGAGCGTTTTTTTCGATGCCAACCTAACCAGAGTGACGGGAGCGGCACAATTCAGAAAAAGTGCTCAGCTCGCCGAGAAAATGCGATTTAAGCAATAAAATTAAAAATGCTTATAAAACATAAACCAAACGTTGGAGGTGGTCATTTCTTCATGCGCAGTAATAAACTCGGCACTCTAAAGCACCCGAGAGCGTTTTTTTTCCATGCCAACCTAACCAGAGTGACGGGAGCGGCACAATTCAGAAAAAGTGCTCAGCTCGCCGAGAAAATGCGATTTAAGCAATAAAATTAAAAATGCTTATAAAACATAAACCAAACGTTGGAGGTGGCCATTTCTTCATGCGCAGTGATAAACTCGGCACTCTAAAGCACCCGAGAGCGTTTTTTTCGATGCCAACCTAACCAGAGTGACGGGAGCGGCACAATTCAGAAAAAGTGCTCAGCTCGCCGAGAAAATGCGATTTAAGCAATAAAATTAAAAATGCTTATAAAACATAAACCAAACGTTGGAGGTGGTCATTTCTTCATGCGCAGTGATAAACTCGGCACTCTAAAGCACCCGAGAGCGTTTTTTTCCATGCCAACCTAACCAGAGTGACGGGAGCGGCACAATTCAGAAAAAGTGCTCAGCTCGCCGAGAAAATGCGATTTAAGCAATAAAATTAAAAATGCTTATAAAACATAAACCAAACGTTGGAGGTGGTCATTTCTTCATGCGCAGTGATAAACTCGGCACTCTAAAGCACCCGAGAGCGTTTTTTTCCATGCCAACCTAACCAGAGTGACGGGAGCGGCACAATTCAGAAAAAGTGCTCAGCTCGCCGAGAAAATGCGATTTAAGCAATAAAATTAAAAATGCTTATAAAACATAAACCAAACGTTGGAGGTGGTCATTTCTTTATGCGCAGTGATAAACTCGGCACTCTAAAGCACCCGAGAGCGTTTTTTTTCGATGCCAACCTAACCAGAGTGACGGGAGCGGCACAATTCAGAAAAAGCGCTCAGCTCGCCGAGAAAATGCGATTTAAGCAATAAAATTAAAAATGCTTATAAAACATAAACCAAACGTTGGAGGTGGTCATTTCTTCATGCGCAGTGATAAACTCGGCACTCTAAAGCACCCGAGAGCGTTTCTTTCGATGTCAACCTAACCAGAGTGACGGGAGCGGCACAATTCAGAAAAAGCGCTCAGCTCGCCGAGAAAATGCGATTTAAGCAATAAAATTAAAAATGCTTATAAAACATAAACCAAACGTTGGGAGGTGGTCATTTCTTCATGCGCAGTGATAAACTCGGCACTCTAAAGCACCCGAGAGCGTTTTTTTCGATGCCAACCTAACCAGAGTGACGGGAGCGGCACAATTCAGAAAAAGTGCTCAGCTCGCCGAGAAAATGCGATTTAAGCAATAAAATTAAAAATGCTTATAAAACATAAACCAAACGTTGGAGGTGGTCATTTCTTCATGCGCAGTGATAAACTCGGCACTATAAAGCACCCGAGAGCGTTTTTTTCGATGCCAACCTAACCAGAGTGACGGGAGCGGCACAATTCAGAAAAAGCGCTCAGCTCGCCGAGAAAATGCGATTTAAGCAATAAAATTTAAAATGCTTATAAAACATAAACCAAACGTTGTAGATGGTCATTTCTTATTACGCAGTAATAAACTCGGCACTCTAAAGCACCCGAGAGCGTTTGTTAGGGTGGTGTTCACTCTAACTTATTTTGCAAGGACCACACTGGAGACAAGTTAGTCGTTTTAGACACCTGCAGGCGGAGAGTTCACTCGTCGCTGTGCTCTCAGCGATGATCGAATGAAGTCTGACTCAGGCCTCGTCAGGCGCTTATTTATTGAGAGAAACAACGTGGGGTTGAAAGTGGGGGTTTGGGAATACACAGGTTGGGGTGAAGCAGCCGGTCCCTGCTGATCAAAGCATAGCAGGGGACCTTTTACGACGTTCTGTAAACAAAGCAACTTTGATTGCTTCCTCTGCAGCTAGTCAATAAGTTGAAATGATCTTAGCACTTTGGTAAACTAATTTTGTCTAGACAGGACAAACTAGTTAAATTATTACAGGTTATATTCCAACATAATCATACGATGAAGATATTCTGCAAACCCTAACATATCCCTCCTGTTTTATCATATGATTATGTCAACCTCGATCAATCAAACGCAAGTAAGAAAATACAATGAAAGCAATAACTTCCAGTGAAGGTGAGGTTTTCCCACAATACTCCAGTCCAAAGTATGTGCAACTCAAAAAACCTGCGGCCAGATTATGTGCAGGAAAAGAGTTACACGGTCCCTCTGCCTTAGGCGACCAGACTGTTATCAATCAAGATAAAAATTGCTCGTGATTGTTCAGCCGTTGGGGGCTTGGCACGCCCACTGGTGGAGGGTGAGCTCGATTCTCACCCCCTTTGCAGAGGATTATTCTGCCTCTGTATGAACTGGGGCGGGGACTGTCGATGGCTGGTCTGGTTCCTTGCAGGAACCCTTCACTGGGGTGCACTGGGACAGATGATACCACGATCCTCCTTTGCCGGCCAGCCGGACGGCATGTGAGATGCGCTCCACCAATTTATAGGGTCCAGTCGACGCAGGCTCCGTCCCCCTCCTTCTTGGGAACGTTGGGGTGATCTGGACCTGGATCCGCCACCTAAAGGACAGCAGCACGTCCAGAAAACAGCAAAAAACAGCACCTTTTCTGCAACCTTTGCATTAGTCATTTGAGATGTTCTGCTCCTCTCATCACTGTTTTGGTTGCCCTGGTTACAGAGGCGTTGCTACACCAAAGGGAGGGAAGATTGTGTCTGTAGCAACGTTGATTAGCTAAGGAATGTAGTGTGGTGTGAACTAGCACTTCATTGTCGGCCCGTGACCCCCGCAGAGTTTGTCCATCTGTTCTTCTCCAGTTGTTGGCCGCGAATGAGATCAGATACTTCTGTCACTAAAGAGGAAGAACGTAGATAAAAGGAAAGCCATAAACTCGTAAAGACAAGGCCCACAGGTCTGGCAGGCCAAGGCTTCACTTAAATTATTCCAACATTTCCCTCCTGTTTCTCACACATTTGCTAAATTTCTAAATTACCAAAAACAACCACTTCTCTTGATTTTCAGTTGTCGGATCACAAGTATGCGCACAAATATTTCCACCAAAGAGGATAAATGTTGCGACATCATTATTCGGAAACACACAGATCTGGGAAAAAGTCTGCAAACTCAAGTGCAAAAATTGCATCACCATCATCGATATCATCAACATGTTGCTGTTCAGATATTAGGCATCCCCGGGCCATCTCGTCGTCCATGGGCGAGATTGCTGTAGTGATAAGACGATTAAACAGAGCACGGAGACATGGAATACAACAACATCCACACAAGGTGAGTATAGCAGTAATTGAGGACACAAGGGCTTTATACTTCCCAAAAGCAGTCATCCACTTGTTGTGCTCTTTCATCCTCGTGTTGAGGGCTTGCAAGTTTGCAATCATCTTCGTCAGGCTCCCATCAGGGGCGGTGTCATTCTGGATGAAGGTGCAGCATTGTTCCCTGAACATTGCGCAGACCCTTCCTTTCCCAGACAACAACATAACAAGAGCATTGCGGTTCTGGATTGACATTAGGGAAGGCGTGGCTAGCTGTTCGTGCACTGTCTCAAGTCCCGCTTGTGTCCGTTTGCCCAATTTCTGCATGTTGCAATGGATGTAATTTATCCTGTCAACGTTCTTGTTCATCGTCCACCAGCAGCAAATGGAGGACTCCCATCCCGCTTCAATTTGGTCAATTAATTCTTATTAATCAGGAACTCCTCTGGGGACTTTAATTGCATCAATTTTAGTCAGATCATCGTCGCCTCTCAAATTTAAAGACATTATATTTTTGTTTTTTCCAGCTTTTTCCCAGATCTTGGCATGTCGATACATATACAATTTTGGTTGACTACTTTCTCTAAAAGCAATGGTTTCTTTTCTTTTTCTTCCATTCAACGGATATTATATAGAACACTCTGTCACACATTTCACAATCAATAAACAAACTATCCACATTCATTTTCGAGATATTGATTCCATTCTTTAACATCTACAGCAGTTGTTGACAAACTATTATTTCTTTACATAACGTTTTTGCCACTGTTAAGGCATTCAGTGTTTATTTTGAAGCCAATTCAATCCATTTTTAGAATGCATCTATTATGACCAGGCATTATAACCCTGTGGATCGTGTTAAGCACATGTTAAACAAGCTCTACAAAAAAAAATTATAAACGTTTTGAATATGAATCAAATTCATATGTTGTATAAAGCTGACTGAACTGCCCTTCCATCCCCCCTGTTGAGCCAGGTGTCAACGGCACGTGACAACACCATGGCTCAATACAGCTGCCCATTTGTATCGTTTCCTTTCCTTTCTCAACGTGACAACCCAATCCACCAATCGAATAACAAAAAAATAAAAAAAATAAAAAAAATAACTGCTAATAAAATAATATAATAGTTAACTGTTGTAGTTCCATAACTTTAACAAACTCAATCGCTCTCTTATTCTGAAATTTTAAATTTAGCTTTGAAATGTCGGTATTTCATAATTGTACATCATCTAATTCCAGAAAGCAAGTTCTTTCCATCTCTCAAATTTTGTCTAACCAAGGCTATAGGCACTAAAGGAGCGTGGACCAGTTACTGCCCATAAACAAATTGCTCGCTTTTTATTTTTTATTTTTTTATTTTTCCTTCCTATCTTAACAAAATCGGTTGTGTTTTGCGGTGCAAATCAGATAGACTACAGATAAATAAATTCTTTAGTGCACCTATATTAGCGAAACACATAACACAACACACAGACAACACAAAAACAGCAGAGACAGAGCTCACAAACAACACCAACAAACAACGCTGCGCAGACGTCATCCTCTATTTTGACGTGTTGGTTATACTTTTTCTTTTTCTTTTTTCTTTCCTCAGTGCCTTTTAGTCTTCGTGCAACTATTGTCACACCTTCCCTAGGCATCACCCTGCTTCAACATCACTTGCCACCACGCACTCAGCACATCCCTGGAGTGGGTACGACCCACTCCGCGCGCAGCCACAGCAAGGGAAGCAAGAGGGGGGGCCCGGCATTTTCATACTGATTTATCCCAGCCTGGCCAGTACTGGGACAATCAATGCCGCTGACCCCCACTCGCGCCAACCCAGCAAACAGCTGCCCGCAGAGTCCAGAGCCCCACACCTACATCAGTCTCCCCCACAATCAAATTACAATATCAATCACCACAGGAGCCGGCTCCTACACCCTTTTCACACCACAATACCACACTCCCCCCTCCACAGTCCAGTCTAAGTGGAGACAATGGAAGGCAGGAAGGCACAGGTGAGACACCGAAGGAGCAAGCTCCAGCAGTCCTCCCACTAACCAATTACAACATACAACAAAAGCACAAATCACTTATGTCTGTTTGGGAGGATCACAACAGCCAAACGTTACAAATGACAAACCACAAGACACAGGTCTGGGAACCACATCAACGACCGCCAAACGCAAATGCCGGGTCAAGGACTGTTCTTCGTCTGTTCTTCGCAACTCTTGTCAAAAGCAACCTTTATTTTTCTTTCGTTTGTATTTGCTCGGGTTTTTTATTTCCCTTCCTAGCATCTAACTTACTCAAAATAATTCTTCCTTCAAAGTCGCTCAACTACTTGCCCATAGCAGTCTCAAACAACTTCAATCATTCAACCTGTATTTTCCCTTCAGTCGGGCATTCAGTCATCAATGCTCATTTGCATCTCACACACATTCCATCACATTGGTCCCAATTCATCCAAGCACTCCACACAACATTCACATACCATTTTCAATTCAAGGTTCCTGATAGAACAATCCACTAATCCCAAAAAAACCTCAATACAATAAAAACGGCTGGCAAATTAATTAAATTAAGTTTTTTCTTTGTTTTCAAATTTAAAGAACTCAACCTCTCAGATTCAGCTTGCATATAGAAGATCGTATAATCTTACAACACAACCAATCAATAATTTCTATTAAATGTAGCATACAATGTCTCTGTATTAGCATGAGCGGTCAAAAAAGGGGGGGGGAAGCTTGACATGTTGAAAATTTGGCTTTTCCTCTGCCTCTTCCTCCACCCTTTGATTGGTATTGTTTTGCACGACGACACGCTCTCGCCAAGTGGCCCCGTTTCCCACAGTTCCAACAGTCCAAATTTGAGCTGGAGTTTGAATTGAATGGCGGCCTGCCGCCTTGTTGGTCTCTAATGCAGGTTTAAATTGACCTTCCACCAAATTCTCTCTGCAGTCAATTTATCCTACCAGTCGCACACTCTCAACCACACAACATTCATGCAAACAGCTTGGAACAACGGACAAAAAAAAGAATCCACGCCCTTCTTCACTTAAGAAAAAGAAGCTCTGTTCTTTTTCTTAGCCCGTTCCTTCCACTGGGACTTGAAACCCCAGCTGTTTCATAGCTTGGAAACACCAAAGCCGTATCTCATAGCTTGGAAACACCAAAGCCGTATCTCATAGCTTGGAAACACCAAAGCCGTATCTCATAGCTTGGAAACACCAAAGCCGTATCTCATAGCTTGGAAACACCAAAGCCGTATCTCATAGCTTGGAAACACCAAAGCCGTATCTCATAGCTTGGAAACACCAAAGCCGTATCTGCGCTTTTTTCTATGACTTACTTGTCTCCCTTGGTCCGCTGTAATGTGGGACCCCGTCAAACCACCTCTGACAGACGAAGGCAGACCTAAGATGCTGGCCCAGCGAAGAAATTCTCTTCCCAGGACTTTCTTCTCCAGGTCCCCATAAAGGACGCTGGCTTGTCGACAATGCAGCACGTCCTCCTCCGTCAGCCAGATGGCGGGTATGAGGGTCCCGGGTTTCGGCACCAAAAATGTTAGGGTGGTGTTCACTCTAACTTATTTTGCAAGGACCACACTGGAGACAAGTTAGTCGTTTTAGACACCTGCAGGCGGAGAGTTCACTCGTCGCTGTGCTCTCAGCGATGATCGAATGAAGTCTGACTCAGGCCTCGTCAGGCGCTTATTTATTGAGAGAAACAACGTGGGGTTGAAAGTGGGGGTTTGGGAATACACAGGTTGGGGTGAAGCAGCCGGTCCCTGCTGATCAAAGCATAGCAGGGGACCTTTTACGACGTTCTGTAAACAAAGCAACTTTGATTGCTTCCTCTGCAGCTAGTCAATAAGTTGAAATGATCTTAGCACTTTGGTAAACTAAATTTGTCTAGACAGGACAAACTAGTTAAATTATTACAGGTTATATTCCAACATAATCATACGATGAAGATATTCTGCAAACCCTAACAGCGTTTTTTTCCATGCCAACCTAACCAGAGTGACGGGAGCGGCACAATTCAGAAAAAGTGCTCAGCTCGCCGAGAAAATGCGATTTAAGCAATAAAATTAAAAATGCTTATAAAACATAAACCAAACGTTGTAGATGGTAATTTCTTATTACGCAGTAATAAACTCGGCACTCTAAAGCACCCGAGAGCGTTTTTTTCCATGCCAACCTAACCAGAGTGACGGGAGCGGCACAATTCAGAAAAAGTGCTCAGCTCGCCGAGAAAATGCGATTTAAGCAATAAAATTAAAAATGCTTATAAAACATAAACCAAACGTTGGAGGTGGTCATTTCTTCATGCGCAGTGATAAACTCGGCACTCTAAAGCACCCGAGAGCGTTTTTTTCGATGCCAACCTAACCAGAGTGACGGGAGCGGGACAATTCAGAAAAAGTGCTCAGCTCGCCGAGAAAATGCGATTTAAGCAATAAAATTAAAAATGCTTATAAAACATAAACCAAACGTTGGAGGTGGTCATTTCTTCATGCGCAGTGATAAACTCGGCACTCTAAAGCACCCGAGAGCGTTTTTTTCGATGCCAACCTAACCAGAGTGACGGGAGCGGTACAATTCAGAAAAAGCGCTCAGCTCGCCGAGAAAATGCGATTTAAGCAATAAAATTAAAAATGCTTATAAAACATAAACCAAACGTTGGAGGTTGTCATTTCTTCATGCGCAGTGATAAACTCGGCACTCTAAAGCACCCGAGAGCGTTTTTTTCCATGCCAACCTAACCAGAGTGACGGGAGCGGCACAATTCAGAAAAAGTGCTCAGCTCGCCGAGAAAATGCGATTTAAGCAATAAAATTAAAAATGCTTATAAAACATAAACCAAACGTTGGAGGTGGTCATTTCTTCATGCGCAGTGATAAACTCGGCACTCTAAAGCACCCGAGAGCGTTTTTTTCCATGCCAACCTAACCAGAGTGACGGGAGCGGCACAATTCAGAAAAAGTGCTCAGCTCGCCGAGAAAATGCGATTTAAGCAATAAAATTAAAAATGCTTATAAAACATAAACCAAACGTTGGAGGTGGCCATTTCTTCATGCGCAGTGATAAACTCGGCACTCTAAAGCACCCGAGAGCGTTTTTTTCCATGCCAACCTAACCAGAGTGACGGGAGCGGCACAATTCAGAAAAAGTGCTCAGCTCGCCGAGAAAATGCGATTTAAGCAACTAAATTAAAAATGCTTATAAAACATAAACCAAACGTTGGAGGTGGCCATTTCTTCATGCGCAGTGATAAACTCGGCACTCTAAAGCACCCGAGAGCGTTTTTTTCCATGCCAACCTAACCAGAGTGACGGGAGCGGCACAATTCAGAAAAAGTGCTCAGCTCGCCGAGAAAATGCGATTTAAGCAATAAAATTAAAAATGCTTATAAAACATAAACCAAACGTTGGAGGTGGTCATTTCTTCATGCGCAGTGATAAACTCGGCACTCTAAAGCACCCGAGAGCGTTTTTTTCCATGCCAACCTAACCAGAGTGACAGGAGCGGCACAATTCAGAAAAAGTGCTCAGCTCGCCGAGAAAATGCGATTTAAGCAATAAAATTAAAAATGCTTATAAAACATAAACCAAACGTTGGAGGTGGTCTTTTCTTCATGCGCAGTGATAAACTCGGCACTCTAAAGCACCCGAGGGCGTTTTTTTCCATGCCAACCTAAACAGAGTGACGGGAGCGGCACAATTCAGAAAAAGTGCTCAGCTCGCCGAGAAAATGCGATTTAAGCAATAAAATTAAAAATGCTTATAAAACATAAACCAAACGTTGTAGATGGTCATTTCTTATTACGCAGTAATAAACTCGGCACTCTAAAGCACCCGAGAGCGTTTTTTTCCATGCCAACCTAACCAGAGTGACGGGAGCGGCACAATTCAGAAAAAGTGCTCAGCTCGCCGAGAAAATGCGATTTAAGCAATAAAATTAAAAATGCTTATAAAACATAAACCAAACGTTGGAGGTGGTCATTTCTTCATGCGCAGTGATAAACTCGGCACTCTAAAGCACCCGAGAGCGTTTTTTTCGATGCCAACCTAACCAGAGTGACGGGAGCGGCACAATTCAGAAAAAGTGCTCAGCTCGCCGAGAAAATGCGATTTAAGCAATAAAATTAAAAATGCTTATTAAACATAAACCAAACGTTGGAGGTGGCCATTTCTTCATGCGCAGTGATAAACTCGGCACTCTAAAGCACCCGAGAGCGTTTTTTTCCATGCCAACCTAACCAGAGTGACGGGAGCGGCACAATTCAGAAAAAGTGCTCAGCTCGCCGAGAAAATGCGATTTAAGCAATAAAATTAAAAATGCTTATAAAACATAAACCAAACGTTGGAGGTGGTCATTTCTTCATGCGCAGTGATAAACTCGGCACTCTAAAGCACCCGAGAGCGTTTTTTTCCATGCCAACCTAACCAGAGTGACGGGAGCGGCACAATTCAGAAAAAGTGCTCAGCTCGCCGAGAAAATGCGATTTAAGCAATAAAATTAAAAATGCTTATAAAACATAAACCAAACGTTGGAGGTGGCCATTTCTTCATGCGCAGTGATAAACTCGGCACTCTAAAGCACCCGAGAGCGTTTTTTTGCATGCCAACCTAACCAGAGTGACGGGAGCGGCACAATTCAGAAAAAGTGCTCAGCTCGCCGAGAAAATGCGATTTAAGCAATAAAATTAAAAATGCTTATAAAACATAAACCAAACGTTGGAGGTGGCCATTTCTTCATGCGCAGTGATAAACTCGGCACTCTAAAGCACCCGAGAGCGTTTTTTTCCATGCCAACCTAACCAGAGTGACGGGAGCGGCACAATTCAGAAAAAGTGCTCAGCTCGCCGAGAAAATGCGATTTAAGCAATAAAATTAAAAATGCTTATAAAACATAAACCAAACGTTGGAGGTGGTCATTTCTTCATGCGCAGTGATAAACTCGGCACTCTAAAGCACCCGAGAGCGTTTTTTTCCATGCCAACCTAACCAGAGTGACAGGAGCGGCACAATTCAGAAAAAGTGCTCAGCTCGCCGAGAAAATGCGATTTAAGCAATAAACTTAAAAATGCTTATAAAACATAAACCAAACGTTGGAGGTGGTCTTTTCTTCATGCGCAGTGATAAACTCGGCACTCTAAAGCACCCGAGAGCGTTTTTTTCCATGCCAACCTAAACAGAGTGACGGGAGCGGCACTATTCAGAAAAAGTGCTCAGCTCGCCGAGAAAATGCGATTTAAGCAATAAAATTAAAAATGCTTATAAAACATAAACCAAACGTTGGAGGTGGCCATTTCTTCATGCGCAGTGATAAACTCGGCACTCTAAAGCACCCGAGAGCGTTTTTTTCCATGCCAACCTAACCAGAGTGACGGGAGCGGCACAATTCAGAAAAAGTGCTCAGCTCGCCGAGAAAATGCGATTCAAGCAATAAAATTAAAAATGCTTATAAAACATAAACCAAACGTTGGAGGTGGCCATTTCTTCATGCGCAGTGATAAACTCGGCACTCTAAAGCACCCGAGAGCGTTTTTTTCCATGCCAACCTAACCAGAGTGACGGGAGCGGCACAATTCAGAAAAAGTGCTCAGCTCGCCGAGAAAATGCGATTTAAGCAATAAAATTAAAAATGCTTATAAAACATAAACCAAACGTTGGAGGTGGTCATTTCTTCATGCGCAGTGATAAACTCGGCACTCTAAAGCACCCGAGAGCGTTTTTTTCCATGCCAACCTAACCAGAGTGACGGGAGCGGCACAATTCAGAAAAAGTGCTCAGCTCGCCGAGAAAATGCGATTTAAGCAATAAAATTAAAAATGCTTATAAAACATAAACCAAACGTTGTAGATGGTCATTTCTTATTACGCAGTAATAAACTCGGCACTCTAAAGCACCCGAGAGCGTTTTTTTCCATGCCAACCTAACCAGAGTGACGGGAGCGGCACAATTCAGAAAAAGTGCTCAGCTCGCCGAGAAAATGCGATTTAAGCAATAAAATTAAAAATGCTTATAAAACATAAACCAAACGTTGGAGGTGGTAATTTCTTCATGCGCAGTGATAAACTCGGCACTCTAAAGCACCCGAGAGCGTTTTATTCGATGCCAACCTAACCAGAGTGACGGGAGCGGCACAATTCAGAAAAAGCGCTCAGCTCGCCGAGAAAATGCGATTTAGGCAATAAAATTAAAAATGCTTATAAAACATAAACCAAACGTTGGAGGTGGTCATTTCTTCATGCGCAGTGATAAACTCGGCACTCTAAAGCACCCGAGAGCGTTTTTTTCGATGCCAACCTAACCAGAGTGACGGGAGCGGCACAATTCAGAAAAAGTGCTCAGCTCGCCGAGAAAATGCGATTTAAGCAATAAAATTAAAAATGCTTATAAAACATAAACCAAACGTTGTAGATGGTCATTTCTTATTACGCAGTAATAAACTCGGCACTCTAAAGCACCCGAGAGCGTTTTTTTCCATGCCAACCTAACCAGAGTGACGGGAGCGGCACAATTCAGAAAAAGTGCTCAGCTCGCCGAGAAAATGCGATTTAAGCAATAAAATTAAAAATGCTTATAAAACATAAACCAAACGTTGGAGGTGGCCATTTCTTCATGCGCAGTGATAAACTCGGCACTCTAAAGCACCCGAGAGCGTTTTTTTCCATGCCAACCTAACCAGAGTGACGGGAGCGGCACAATTCAGAAAAATAGCTCAGCTCGCCGAGAAAATGCGATTTAAGCAATAAAATTAAAAATGCTTATAAAACATAAACCAAACGTTGGAGGTGGCCATTTCTTCATGCGCAGTGATAAACTCGGCACTCTAAAGCACCCGAGAGCGTTTTTTTCCATGCCAACCTAACCAGAGTGACGGGAGCGGCACAATTCAGAAAAAGTGCTCAGCTCGCCGAGAAAATGCGATTTAAGCAATAAAATTAAAAATGCTTATAAAACATAAACCAAACGTTGGAGGTGGTCATTTCTTCATGCGCAGTGATAAACTCGGCACTCTAAAGCACCCGAGAGCGTTTTTTTCCATGCCAACCTAACCAGAGTGACGGGAGCGGCACAATTCAGAAAAAGTGCTCAGCTCGCCGAGAAAATGCGATTTAAGCAATAAAATTAAAAATGCTTATAAAACATAAACCAAACGTTGGAGGTGGTCATTTCTTCATGCGCAGTGATAAACTCGGCACTCTAAAGCACCCGAGAGCGTTTTTTTCCATGCCAACCTAACCAGAGTGACGGGAGCGGCACAATTCAGAAAAAGTGCTCAGCTCGCCGAGAAAATGCGATTTAAGCAATAAAATTAAAAATGCTTATAAAACATAAACCAAACGTTGGAGGTGGTCATTTCTTATTACGCAGTAATAAACTCGGCACTCTAAAGCACCCGAGAGCGTTTTTTTCGATGCCAACCTAACCAGAGTGACGGGAGCGGCACAATTCAGAAAAAGTGCTCAGCTCGCCGAGAAAATGCGATTTAAGCAATAAAATTAAAAATGCTTATAAAACATAAACCAAACGTTGGAGGTGGTCATTTCTTCATGCGCAGTGATAAACTCGGCACTCTAAAGCACCCGAGAGCGTTTTTTTCCATGCCAACCTAACCAGAGTGACGGGAGCGGCACAATTCAGAAAAAGTGCTCAGCTCGCCGAGAAAATGCGATTTAAGCAATAAAATTAAAAATGCTTATAAAACATAAACCAAACGTTGGAGGTGGTCATTTCTTCATGCGCAGTGATAAACTCGGCACTCTAAAGCACCCGAGAGCGTTTTTTTCCATGCCAACCTAACCAGAGTGACGGGAGCGGCACAATTCAGAAAAAGTGCTCAGCTCGCCGAGAAAATGCGATTTAAGCAATAAAATTAAAAATGCTTATAAAACATAAACCAAACGTTGGAGGTGGTCATTTCTTCATGCGCAGTGATAAACTCGGCACTCTAAAGCACCCGAGAGCGTTTTTTTTCGATGCCAACCTAACCAGAGTGACGGGAGCGGCACAATTCAGAAAAAGCGCTCAGCTCGCCGAGAAAATGCGATTTAAGCAATAAAATTAAAAATGCTTATAAAACATAAACCAAACGTTGGAGGTGGTCATTTCTTCATGCGCAGTGATAAACTCGGCACTCTAAAGCACCCGAGAGCGTTTTTTTCGATGTCAACCTAACCAGAGTGACGGGAGCGGCACAATTCAGAAAAAGCGCTCAGCTCGCCGAGAAAATGCGATTTAAGCAATAAAATTAAAAATGCTTATAAAACATAAACCAAACGTTGGGAGGTGGTCATTTCTTCATGCGCAGTGATAAACTCGGCACTCTAAAGCACCCGAGAGCGTTTTTTTCGATGCCAACCTAACCAGAGTGACGGGAGCGGCACAATTCAGAAAAAGTGCTCAGCTCGCCGAGAAAATGCGATTTAAGCAATAAAATTAAAAATGCTTATAAAACATAAACCAAACGTTGGAGGTGGTCATTTCTTCATGCGCAGTGATAAACTCGGCACTATAAAGCACCCGAGAGCGTTTTTTTCGATGCCAACCTAACCAGAGTGACGGGAGCGGCACAATTCAGAAAAAGCGCTCAGCTCGCCGAGAAAATGCGATTTAAGCAATAAAATTTAAAATGCTTATAAAACATAAACCAAACGTTGTAGATGGTCATTTCTTATTACGCAGTAATAAACTCGGCACTCTAAAGCACCCGAGAGCGTTTTTTTCCATGCCAACCTAACCAGAGTGACGGGAGCGGCACAATTCAGAAAAAGTGCTCAGCTCGCCGAGAAAATGCGATTTAAGCAATAAAATTAAAAATGCTTATAAAACATAAACCAAACGTTGTAGATGGTAATTTCTTATTACGCAGTAATAAACTCGGCACTCTAAAGCACCCGAGAGCGTTTTTTTCCATGCCAACCTAACCAGAGTGACGGGAGCGGCACAATTCAGAAAAAGTGCTCAGCTCGCCGAGAAAATGCGATTTAAGCAATAAAATTAAAAATGCTTATAAAACATAAACCAAACGTTGGAGGTGGTCATTTCTTCATGCGCAGTGATAAACTCGGCACTCTAAAGCACCCGAGAGCGTTTTTTTCGATGCCAACCTAACCAGAGTGACGGGAGCGGGACAATTCAGAAAAAGTGCTCAGCTCGCCGAGAAAATGCGATTTAAGCAATAAAATTTAAAACGCTTATAAAACATAAACCAAACGTTGTAGATGGTCATTTCTTATTACGCAGTAATAAACTCGGCACTCTAAAGCACCCGAGAGCGTTTTTTTCCATGCCAACCTAACCAGAGTGACGGGAGCGGCACAATTCAGAAAAAGTGCTCAGCTCGCCGAGAAAATGCGATTTAAGCAATAAAATTAAAAATGCTTATAAAACATAAACCAAACGTTGGAGATGGTCATTTCTTCATGCGCAGTGATAAACTCGGCACTCTAAAGCACCCGAGAGCGTTTTTTTCCATGCCAACCTAACCAGAGTGACGGGAGCGGCACAATTCAGAAAAAGTGCTCAGCTCGCCGAGAAAATGCGATTTAAGCAATAAAATTAAAAATGCTTATAAAACATAAACCAAACGTTGGAGGTGGCCATTTCTTCATGCGCAGTGATAAACTCGGCACTCTAAAGCACCCGAGAGCGTTTTTTTCCATGCCAACCTAACCAGAGTGACGGGAGCGGCACAATTCAGAAAAAGTGCTCAGCTCGCCGAGAAAATGCGATTTAAGCAATAAAATTAAAAATGCTTATAAAACATAAACCAAACGTTGGAGGTGGTCATTTCTTCATGCGCAGTGATAAACTCGGCACTCTAAAGCACCCGAGAGCGTTTTTTTCCATGCCAACCTAACCAGAGTGACGGGAGCGGCACAATTCAGAAAAAGTGCTCAGCTCGCCGAGAAAATGCGATCTAAGCAATAAAATTAAAAATGCTTATAAAACATAAACCAAACGTTGTAGATGGTAATTTCTTATTACGCAGTAATAAACTCGGCACTCTAAAGCACCCGAGAGCGTTTTTTTCCATGCCAACCTAACCAGAGTGACGGGAGCGGCACAATTCAGAAAAAGTGCTCAGCTCGCCGAGAAAATGCGATTTAAGCAATAAAATTAAAAATGCTTATAAAACATAAACCAAACGTTGGAGGTGGTCATTTCTTCATGCGCAGTGATAAACTCGGCACTCTAAAGCACCCGAGAGCGTTTTTTTCGATGCCAACCTAACCAGAGTGACGGGAGCGGGACAATTCAGAAAAAGTGCTCAGCTCGCCGAGAAAATGCGATTTAAGCAATAAAATTTAAAACGCTTATAAAACATAAACCAAACGTTGTAGATGGTCATTTCTTATTACGCAGTAATAAACTCGGCACTCTAAAGCACCCGAGAGCGTTTTTTTCCATGCCAACCTAACCAGAGTGACGGGAGCGGCACAATTCAGAAAAAGTGCTCAGCTCGCCGAGAAAATGCGATTTAAGCAATAAAATTAAAAATGCTTATAAAACATAAACCAAACGTTGGAGATGGTCATTTCTTCATGCGCAGTGATAAACTCGGCACTCTAAAGCACCCGAGAGCGTTTTTTTCCATGCCAACCTAACCAGAGTGACGGGAGCGGCACAATTCAGAAAAAGTGCTCAGCTCGCCGAGAAAATGCGATTTAAGCAATAAAATTAAAAATGCTTATAAAACATAAACCAAACGTTGGAGGTGGCCATTTCTTCATGCGCAGTGATAAACTCGGCACTCTAAAGCACCCGAGAGCGTTTTTTTCCATGCCAACCTAACCAGAGTGACGGGAGCGGCACAATTCAGAAAAAGTGCTCAGCTCGCCGAGAAAATGCGATTTAAGCAATAAAATTAAAAATGCTTATAAAACATAAACCAAACGTTGGAGGTGGTCATTTCTTCATGCGCAGTGATAAACTCGGCACTCTAAAGCACCCGAGAGCGTTTTTTTCCATGCCAACCTAACCAGAGTGACGGGAGCGGCACAATTCAGAAAAAGTGCTCAGCTCGCCGAGAAAATGCGATCTAAGCAATAAAATTAAAAATGCTTATAAAACATAAACCAAACGTTGGAGGTGGTCATTTCTTCATGCGCAGTGATAAACTCGGCACTCTAAAGCACCCGAGAGCGTTTTTTTCGATGCCAACCTAACCAGAGTGACGGGAGCGGCACAATTCAGAAAAAGTGTTCAGCTCGCCGAGAAAATGCGATTTAAGCAATAAAATTAAAAATGCTTATAAAACATAAACCAAACGTTGGAGGTGGTCATTTCTTCATGCGCAGTGATAAACTCGGCACTCTAAAGCACCCGAGAGCGTTTTTTTCGATGCCAACCTAACCAGAGTGACGGGAGCGGCACAATTCAGAAAAAGCGCTCAGCTCGCCGAGAAAATGCGATTTAAGCAATAAAATTAAAAATGCTTATAAAACATAAACCAAACGTTGGAGGTGGTCATTTCTTCATGCGCAGTGATAAACTCGGCACTCTAAAGCACCCGAGAGCGTTTTTTTCGATGCCAACCTAACCAGAGTGACGGGAGCGGCACAATTCAGAAAAAGCGCTCAGATCGCCGAGAAAATGCGATTTAAGCAATAAAATTAAAAATGCTTATAAAACATAAACCAAACGTTGTAGATGGTCATTTCTTATTACGCAGTAATAAACTCGGCACTCTAAAGCACCCGAGAGCGTTTTTTTCGACGCCAACCTAACCAGAGTGACGGGAGCGGCACAATTCAGAAAAAGCGCTCAGCTCGCCGAGAAAATGCGATTTAAGCAATAAAATTAAAAATGCTTATAAAACATAAACCAAACGTTGGAGGTGGTCATTTCTTCATGCACAGTGATAAACTCGGCACTCTAAAGCACCCGAGAGCGTTTTTTTCGATGCCAACCTAACCAGAGTGACGGGAGCGGCACAATTCAGAAAAAGTGCTCAGCTCGCCGAGAAAATGCGATTTAAGCAATAAAATTAAAAATGCTTATAAAACATAAACCAAACGTTGGAGGTGGTCATTTCTTCATGCGCAGTGATAAACTCGGCACTCTAAAGCACCCGAGAGCGTTTTTTTCGATGCCAACCTAACCAGAGTGACGGGAGCGGCACAATTCAGAAAAAGTGCTCAGCTCGCAGAGAAAATGCGATTTAAGCAATAAAATTAAAAATGCTTATAAAACATAAACCAAACGTTGTAGATGGTCATTTCTTATTACGCAGTAATAAACTCGGCACTCTAAAGCACCCGAGAGCGTTTTTTTCGATGCCAACCTAACCAGAGTGACGGGAGCGGCACAATTCAGAAAAAGCGCTCAGCTCGCCGAGAAAATGCGATTTAAGCAATAAAATTAAAAATGCTTATAAAACATAAACCAAACGTTGGAGGTGGTCATTTCTTCATGCACAGTGATAAACTCGGCACTCTAAAGCACCCGAGAGCGTTTTTTTCGATGCCAACCTAACCAGAGTGACGGGAGCGGCACAATTCAGAAAAAGTGCTCAGCTCGCCGAGAAAATGCGATTTAAGCAATAAAATTAAAAATGCTTATAAAACATAAACCAAACGTTGTAAATGGTCATTTCTTATTACGCAGTAATAAACTCGGCACTCTAAAGCACCCGAGAGCGTTTTTTTCGATGCCAACCTAACCAGAGTGACGGGAGCGGCACAATACAGAAAAAGCGCTCAGCTCGCCGAGAAAATGCGATTTAAGCAATAAAATTAAAAATGCTTACAAAACATAAACCAAACGTTGGAGGTGGTCTTTTCTTCATGCGCAGTGATAAACTCGGCACTCTAAAGCACCCGAGAGCGTTTTTTTCCATGCCAACCTAAACAGAGTGACGGGAGCGGCACAATTCAGAAAAAGTGCTCAGCTCGCCGAGAAAATGCGATTTAAGCAATAAAATTAAAAATGCTTATAAAACATAAACCAAACGTTGTAGATGGTCATTTCTTATTACGCAGTAATTAAATCGGCACTCTAAAGCACCCGAGAGCGTTTTTTTCCATGCCAACCTAACCAGAGTGACGGGAGCGGCACAATTCAGAAAAAGTGCTCAGCTCGCCGAGAAAATGCGATTTAAGCAATAAAATTAAAAATGCTTATAAAACATAAACCAAACGTTGGAGGTGGTCATTTCTTCATGCGCAGTGATAAACTCGGCACTCTAAAGCACCCGAGAGCGTTTTTTTCGATGCCAACCTAACCAGAGTGACGGGAGCGGCACAATTCAGAAAAAGTGCTCAGCTCGCCGAGAAAATGCGATTTAAGCAATAAAATTAAAAATGCTTATAAAACATAAACCAAACGTTGGAGGTGGTCATTTCTTCATGCACAGTGATAAACTCGGCACTCTAAAGCACCCGAGAGCGTTTTTTTCCATGCCAACCTAACCAGAGTGACGGGAGCGGCACAATTCAGAAAAAGTGCTCAGCTCGCCGAGAAAATGCGATTTAAGCAATAAAATTAAAAATGCTTATAAAACATAAACCAAACGTTGGAGGAGGTCATTTCTTCATGCGCAGTGATAAACTCGGCACTCTAAAGCACCCGAGAGCGTTTTTTTCGATGCCAACCTAACCAGAGTGACGGGAGCGGCACAATTCAGAAAAAGTGCTCAGCTCGCCGAGAAAATGCGATTTAAGCAATAAAATTAAAAATGCTTATAAAACATAAACCAAACGTTGGAGGTGGTCATTTCTTCATGCGCAGTGATAAACTCGGCACTCTAAAGCACCCGAGAGCGTTTTTTTCCATGCCAACCTAACCAGAGTGACGGGAGCGGCACAATTCAGAAAAAGTGCTCAGCTCGCCGAGAAAATGCGATTTAAGCAATAAAATTAAAAATGCTTATAAAACATAAACCAAACGTTGGAGGTGGTCATTTCTTCATGCGCAGTGATAAACTCGGCACTCTAAAGCACCCGAGAGCATTTTTTTCCATGCCAACCTAACCAGAGTGACGGGAGCGGCACAATTCAGAAAAAGTGCTCAGCTCGCCGAGAAAATGCGATTTAAGCAATAAAATTAAAAATGCTTATAAAACATAAACCAAACGTTGTAGATGGTCATTTCTTATTACGCAGTAATAAACTCGGCACTCTAAAGCACCCGAGAGCGTTTTTTTCCATGCCAACCTAACCAGAGTGACGGGAGCGGCACAATTCAGAAAAAGTGCTCAGCTCGCCGAGAAAATGCGATTTAAGCAATAAAATTAAAAATGCTTATAAAACATAAACCAAACGTTGGAGGTGGTCATTTCTTCATGCGCAGTGATAAACTCGGCACTCTAAAGCACCCGAGAGCGTTTTATTCGATGCCAACCTAACCAGAGTGACGGGAGCGGCACAATTCAGAAAAAGCGCTCAGCTCGCCGAGAAAATGCGATTTAAGCAATAAAATTAAAAATGCTTATAAAACATAAACCAAACGTTGGAGGTGGTCATTTCTTCATGCGCGGTGATAAACTCGGCACTCTAAAGCACCCGAGAGCGTTTTTTTCCATGCCAACCTAACCAGAGTGACGGGAGCGGCACAATTCAGAAAAAGTGCTCAGCTCGCCGAGAAAATGCGATTTAAGCAATAAAATTAAAAATGCTTATAAAACATAAACCAAACGTTGGAGGTGGTCATTTCTTCATGCGCAGTGATAAACTCGGCACTCTAAAGCACCCGAGAGCGTTTTTTTCGATGCCAACCTAACCAGAGTGACGGGAGCGGCACAATTCAGAAAAAGTGCTCAGCTCGCCGAGAAAATGCGATTTAAGCAATAAAATTAAAAATGCTTATAAAACATAAACCAAACGTTGTAGATGGTCATTTCTTATTACGCAGTAATAAACTCGGCACTCTAAAGCACCCGAGAGCGTTTTTTTCCATGCCAACCTAACCAGAGTGACGGGAGCGGCACAATTCAGAAAAAGTGCTCAGCTCGCCGAGAAAATGCGATTTAAGCAATACAATTAAAAATGCTTATAAAACATAAACCAAACGTTGGAGGTGGTCATTTCTTCATGTGCAGTGATAAACTCGGCACTCTAAAGCACCCGAGAGCGTTTTTTTCCATGCCAACCTAACCAGAGTGACGGGAGCGGCACAATTCAGAAAAAGTGCTCAGCTCGCCGAGAAAATGCGATTTAAGCAATAAAATTAAAAATGCTTATAAAACATAAACCAAACGTTGGAGGTGGTCATTTCTTCATGCGCAGTGATAAACTCGGCACTCTAAAGCACCCGAGAGCGTTTTTTTCGATGCCAACCTAACCAGAGTGACGGGAGCGGCACAATTCAGAAAAAGTGCTCAGCTCGCCGAGAAAATGCAATTTAAGCAATAAAATTTAAAATGCTTATAAAACATAAACCAAACGTTGTAGATGGTCATTTCTTATTACGCAGTAATAAACTCGGCACTCTAAAGCACCCGAGAGCGTTTTTTTCCATGCCAACCTAACCAGAGTGACGGGAGCGGCACAATTCAGAAAAAGTGCTCAGCTCGCCGAGAAAATGCGATTTAAGCAATAAAATTAAAAATGCTTATAAAACATAAACCAAACGTTGGAGGTGGTCATTTCTTCATGCGCAGTGATAAACTCGGCACTCTAAAGCACCCGAGAGCGTTTTTTTCCATGCCAACCTAACCAGAGTGACGGGAGCGGCACAATTCAGAAAAAGTGCTCAGCTCGCCGAGAAAATGCGATTTAAGCAATAAAATTAAAAATGCTTATAAAACATAAACCAAACGTTGGAGGTGGTCATTTCTTCATGCGCAGTGATAAACTCGGCACTCTAAAGCACCCGAGAGCGTTTTTTTCCATGCCAACCTAACCAGAGTGACGGGAGCGGCACAATTCAGAAAAAGTGCTCAGCTCGCCGAGAAAATGCGATTTAAGCAATAAAATTAAAAATGCTTATAAAACATAAACCAAACGTTGGAGGTGGTCATTTCTTCATGCGCAGTGATAAACTCGGCACTCTAAAGCACCCGAGAGCGTTTTTTTCGATGCCAACCTAACCAGAGTGACGGGAGCGGCACAATTCAGAAAAAGCGCTCAGCTCGCCGAGAAAATGCGATTTAAGCAATAAAATTAAAAATGCTTATAAAACATAAACCAAACGTTGGAGGTGGTCATTTCTTCATGCACAGTGATAAACTCGGCACTCTAAAGCACCCGAGAGCGTTTTTTTCGATGCCAACCTAACCAGAGTGACGGGAGCGACACAATTCAGAAAAAGTGCTCAGCTCGCCGAGAAAATGCGATTTAAGCAATAAAATTAAAAATGCTTATAAAACATAAACCAAACGTTGTAAATGGTCATTTCTTATTACGCAGTAATAAACTCGGCACTCTAAAGCACCCGAGAGCGTTTTTTCGATGCCAACCTAACCAGAGTGACGGGAGCGGCACAATACAGAAAAAGCGCTCAGCTCGCCGAGAAAATGCGATTTAAGCAATAAAATTAAAAATGCTTATAAAACATAAACCAAACGTTGGAGGTGGTCTTTTCTTCATGCGCAGTGATAAACTCGGCACTCTAAAGCACCCGAGAGCGTTTTTTTCCATGCCAACCTAAACAGAGTGACGGGAGCGGCACAATTCAGAAAAAGTGCTCAGCTCGCCGAGAAAATGCGATTTAAGCAATAAAATTAAAAATGCTTATAAAACATAAACCAAACGTTGTAGATGGTCATTTCTTATTACGCAGTAATAAACTCGGCACTCTAAAGCACCCGAGAGCGTTTTTTTCCATGCCAACCTAACCAGAGTGACGGGAGCGGCACAATTCAGAAAAAGTGCTCAGCTCGCCGAGAAAATGCGATTTAAGCAATAAAATTAAAAATGCTTATAAAACATAAACCAAACGTTGGAGGTGGTCATTTCTTCATGCGCAGTGATAAACTCGGCACTCTAAAGCACCCGAGAGCGTTTTTTTCGATGCCAACCTAACCAGAGTGACGGGAGCGGCACAATTCAGAAAATGTGCTCAGCTCGCCGAGAAAATGCGATTTAAGCAATAAAATTAAAAATGCTTATAAAACATAAACCAAACGTTGGAGGTGGTCATTTCTTCATGCACAGTGATAAACTCGGCACTCTAAAGCACCCGAGAGCGTTTTTTTTCCATGCCAACCTAACCAGAGTGACGGGAGCGGCACAATTCAGAAAAAGTGCTCAGCTCGCCGAGAAAATGCGATTTAAGCAATAAAATTAAAAATGCTTATAAAACATAAACCAAACGTTGGAGGTGGTCATTTCTTCATGCGCAGTGATAAACTCGGCACTCTAAAGCACCCGAGAGCGTTTTTTTCCATGCCAACCTAACCAGAGTGACGGGAGCGGCACAATTCAGAAAAAGTGCTCAGCTCGCCGAGAAAATGCGATTTAAGCAATAAAATTAAAAATGCTTATAAAACATAAACCAAACGTTGGAGGTGGTCATTTCTTCATGCACAGTGATAAACTCGGCACTCTAAAGCACCCGAGAGCGTTTTTTTCGATGCCAACCTAACCAGAGTGACGGGAGCGGCACAATTCAGAAAAAGTGCTCAGCTCGCCGAGAAAATGCGATTTAAGCAATAAAATTAAAAATGCTTATAAAACCTAAACCAAACGTTGGAGGTGGTCATTTCTTCATGCGCAGTGATAAACTCGGCACTCTAAAGCACCCGAGAGCGTTTTTTTGGATGCCAACCTAACCAGAGTGACGGGAGCGGCACAATTCAGAAAAAGTGCTCAGCTCGCCGAGAAAATGCGATTTAAGCAATAAAATTAAAAATGCTTATAAAACATAAACCAAACGTTGGAGGTGGTCATTTCTTCATGCGCAGTGATAAACTCGGCACTCTAAAGCACCCGAGAGCGTTTTATTCGATGCCAACCTAACCAGAGTGACGGGAGCGGCACAATTCAGAAAAAGTGCTCAGCTCGCCGAGAAAATGCGATTTAAGCAATAAAATTAAAAATGCTTATAAAACATAAACCAAACGTTGGAGGTGGTCATTTCTTCATGCGCAGTGATAAACTCGGCACTCTAAAGCACCCGAGAGCGTTTTTTTCGATGCCAACCTAACCAGAGTGACGGGAGCGGCACAATTCAGAAAAAGTGCTCAGCTCGCCGAGAAAATGCGATTTAAGCAATAAAATTAAAAATGCTTATAAAACATAAACCAAACGTTGGAGTTGGTCATTTCTTCATGCGCAGTGATAAACTCGGCACTCTAAAGCACCCGAGAGCGTTTTTTTCGATGCCAACCTAACCAGAGTGACGGGAGCGGCACAATTCAGAAAAAGTGCTCAGCTCGCCGAGAAAATGCGATTTAAGCAATAAAATTAAAAATGCTTATAAAACATAAACCAAACGTTGGAGGTGGTCATTTCTTCATGCGCAGTGATAAACTCGGCACTCTAAAGCACCCGAGAGCGTTTTTTTCCATGCCAACCTAACCAGAGTGACGGGAGCGGCACAATTCAGAAAAAGTGCTCAGCTCGCCGAGAAAATGCGATCTAAGCAATAAAATTAAAAATGCTTATAAAACATAAACCAAACGTTGGAGGTGGTCATTTCTTCATGCGCAGTGATAAACTCGGCACTCTAAAGCACCCGAGAGCGTTTTTTTCGATGCCAACCTAACCAGAGTGACGGGAGCGGCACAATTCAGAAAAAGTGTTCAGCTCGCCGAGAAAATGCGATTTAAGCAATAAAATTAAAAATGCTTATAAAACATAAACCAAACGTTGGAGGTGGTCATTTCTTCATGCGCAGTGATAAACTCGGCACTCTAAAGCACCCGAGAGCGTTTTTTTCGATGCCAACCTAACCAGAGTGACGGGAGCGGCACAATTCAGAAAAAGCGCTCAGCTCGCCGAGAAAATGCGATTTAAGCAATAAAATTAAAAATGCTTATAAAACATAAACCAAACGTTGGAGGTGGTCATTTCTTCATGCGCAGTGATAAACTCGGCACTCTAAAGCACCCGAGAGCGTTTTTTTCGATGCCAACCTAACCAGAGTGACGGGAGCGGCACAATTCAGAAAAAGCGCTCAGATCGCCGAGAAAATGCGATTTAAGCAATAAAATTAAAAATGCTTATAAAACATAAACCAAACGTTGTAGATGGTCATTTCTTATTACGCAGTAATAAACTCGGCACTCTAAAGCACCCGAGAGCGTTTTTTTCGACGCCAACCTAACCAGAGTGACGGGAGCGGCACAATTCAGAAAAAGCGCTCAGCTCGCCGAGAAAATGCGATTTAAGCAATAAAATTAAAAATGCTTATAAAACATAAACCAAACGTTGGAGGTGGTCATTTCTTCATGCACAGTGATAAACTCGGCACTCTAAAGCACCCGAGAGCGTTTTTTTCGATGCCAACCTAACCAGAGTGACGGGAGCGGCACAATTCAGAAAAAGTGCTCAGCTCGCCGAGAAAATGCGATTTAAGCAATAAAATTAAAAATGCTTATAAAACATAAACCAAACGTTGGAGGTGGTCATTTCTTCATGCGCAGTGATAAACTCGGCACTCTAAAGCACCCGAGAGCGTTTTTTTCGATGCCAACCTAACCAGAGTGACGGGAGCGGCACAATTCAGAAAAAGTGCTCAGCTCGCAGAGAAAATGCGATTTAAGCAATAAAATTAAAAATGCTTATAAAACATAAACCAAACGTTGTAGATGGTCATTTCTTATTACGCAGTAATAAACTCGGCACTCTAAAGCACCCGAGAGCGTTTTTTTCGTTGCCAACCTAACCAGAGTGACGGGAGCGGCACAATTCAGAAAAAGCGCTCAGCTCGCCGAGAAAATGCGATTTAAGCAATAAAATTAAAAATGCTTATAAAACATAAACCAAACGTTGGAGGTGGTCATTTCTTCATGCACAGTGATAAACTCGGCACTCTAAAGCACCCGAGAGCGTTTTTTTCGATGCCAACCTAACCAGAGTGACGGGAGCGGCACAATTCAGAAAAAGTGCTCAGCTCGCCGAGAAAATGCGATTTAAGCAATAAAATTAAAAATGCTTATAAAACATAAACCAAACGTTGTAAATGGTCATTTCTTATTACGCAGTAATAAACTCGGCACTCTAAAGCACCCGAGAGCGTTTTTTTCGATGCCAACCTAACCAGAGTGACGGGAGCGGCACAATACAGAAAAAGCGCTCAGCTCGCCGAGAAAATGCGATTTAAGCAATAAAATTAAAAATGCTTACAAAACATAAACCAAACGTTGGAGGTGGTCTTTTCTTCATGCGCAGTGATAAACTCGGCACTCTAAAGCACCCGAGAGCGTTTTTTTCCATGCCAACCTAAACAGAGTGACGGGAGCGGCACAATTCAGAAAAAGTGCTCAGCTCGCCGAGAAAATGCGATTTAAGCAATAAAATTAAAAATGCTTATAAAACATAAACCAAACGTTGTAGATGGTCATTTCTTATTACGCAGTAATTAAATCGGCACTCTAAAGCACCCGAGAGCGTTTTTTTCCATGCCAACCTAACCAGAGTGACGGGAGCGGCACAATTCAGAAAAAGTGCTCAGCTCGCCGAGAAAATGCGATTTAAGCAATAAAATTAAAAATGCTTATAAAACATAAACCAAACGTTGGAGGTGGTCATTTCTTCATGCGCAGTGATAAACTCGGCACTCTAAAGCACCCGAGAGCGTTTTTTTCGATGCCAACCTAACCAGAGTGACGGGAGCGGCACAATTCAGAAAAAGTGCTCAGCTCGCCGAGAAAATGCGATTTAAGCAATAAAATTAAAAATGCTTATAAAACATAAACCAAACGTTGGAGGTGGTCATTTCTTCATGCACAGTGATAAACTCGGCACTCTAAAGCACCCGAGAGCGTTTTTTTCCATGCCAACCTAACCAGAGTGACGGGAGCGGCACAATTCAGAAAAAGTGCTCAGCTCGCCGAGAAAATGCGATTTAAGCAATAAAATTAAAAATGCTTATAAAACATAAACCAAACGTTGGAGGAGGTCATTTCTTCATGCGCAGTGATAAACTCGGCACTCTAAAGCACCCGAGAGCGTTTTTTTCGATGCCAACCTAACCAGAGTGACGGGAGCGGCACAATTCAGAAAAAGTGCTCAGCTCGCCGAGAAAATGCGATTTAAGCAATAAAATTAAAAATGCTTATAAAACATAAACCAAACGTTGGAGGTGGTCATTTCTTCATGCGCAGTGATAAACTCGGCACTCTAAAGCACCCGAGAGCGTTTTTTTCCATGCCAACCTAACCAGAGTGACGGGAGCGGCACAATTCAGAAAAAGTGCTCAGCTCGCCGAGAAAATGCGATTTAAGCAATAAAATTAAAAATGCTTATAAAACATAAACCAAACGTTGGAGGTGGTCATTTCTTCATGCGCAGTGATAAACTCGGCACTCTAAAGCACCCGAGAGCATTTTTTTCCATGCCAACCTAACCAGAGTGACGGGAGCGGCACAATTCAGAAAAAGTGCTCAGCTCGCCGAGAAAATGCGATTTAAGCAATAAAATTAAAAATGCTTATAAAACATAAACCAAACGTTGTAGATGGTCATTTCTTATTACGCAGTAATAAACTCGGCACTCTAAAGCACCCGAGAGCGTTTTTTTCCATGCCAACCTAACCAGAGTGACGGGAGCGGCACAATTCAGAAAAAGTGCTCAGCTCGCCGAGAAAATGCGATTTAAGCAATAAAATTAAAAATGCTTATAAAACATAAACCAAACGTTGGAGGTGGTCATTTCTTCATGCGCAGTGATAAACTCGGCACTCTAAAGCACCCGAGAGCGTTTTATTCGATGCCAACCTAACCAGAGTGACGGGAGCGGCACAATTCAGAAAAAGCGCTCAGCTCGCCGAGAAAATGCGATTTAAGCAATAAAATTAAAAATGCTTATAAAACATAAACCAAACGTTGGAGGTGGTCATTTCTTCATGCGCGGTGATAAACTCGGCACTCTAAAGCACCCGAGAGCGTTTTTTTCCATGCCAACCTAACCAGAGTGACGGGAGCGGCACAATTCAGAAAAAGTGCTCAGCTCGCCGAGAAAATGCGATTTAAGCAATAAAATTAAAAATGCTTATAAAACATAAACCAAACGTTGGAGGTGGTCATTTCTTCATGCGCAGTGATAAACTCGGCACTCTAAAGCACCCGAGAGCGTTTTTTTCGATGCCAACCTAACCAGAGTGACGGGAGCGGCACAATTCAGAAAAAGTGCTCAGCTCGCCGAGAAAATGCGATTTAAGCAATAAAATTAAAAATGCTTATAAAACATAAACCAAACGTTGTAGATGGTCATTTCTTATTACGCAGTAATAAACTCGGCACTCTAAAGCACCCGAGAGCGTTTTTTTCCATGCCAACCTAACCAGAGTGACGGGAGCGGCACAATTCAGAAAAAGTGCTCAGCTCGCCGAGAAAATGCGATTTAAGCAATACAATTAAAAATGCTTATAAAACATAAACCAAACGTTGGAGGTGGTCATTTCTTCATGTGCAGTGATAAACTCGGCACTCTAAAGCACCCGAGAGCGTTTTTTTCCATGCCAACCTAACCAGAGTGACGGGAGCGGCACAATTCAGAAAAAGTGCTCAGCTCGCCGAGAAAATGCGATTTAAGCAATAAAATTAAAAATGCTTATAAAACATAAACCAAACGTTGGAGGTGGTCATTTCTTCATGCGCAGTGATAAACTCGGCACTCTAAAGCACCCGAGAGCGTTTTTTTCGATGCCAACCTAACCAGAGTGACGGGAGCGGCACAATTCAGAAAAAGTGCTCAGCTCGCCGAGAAAATGCAATTTAAGCAATAAAATTTAAAATGCTTATAAAACATAAACCAAACGTTGTAGATGGTCATTTCTTATTACGCAGTAATAAACTCGGCACTCTAAAGCACCCGAGAGCGTTTTTTTCCATGCCAACCTAACCAGAGTGACGGGAGCGGCACAATTCAGAAAAAGTGCTCAGCTCGCCGAGAAAATGCGATTTAAGCAATAAAATTAAAAATGCTTATAAAACATAAACCAAACGTTGGAGGTGGTCATTTCTTCATGCGCAGTGATAAACTCGGCACTCTAAAGCACCCGAGAGCGTTTTTTTCCATGCCAACCTAACCAGAGTGACGGGAGCGGCACAATTCAGAAAAAGTGCTCAGCTCGCCGAGAAAATGCGATTTAAGCAATAAAATTAAAAATGCTTATAAAACATAAACCAAACGTTGGAGGTGGTCATTTCTTCATGCGCAGTGATAAACTCGGCACTCTAAAGCACCCGAGAGCGTTTTTTTCGATGCCAACCTAACCAGAGTGACGGGAGCGGCACAATTCAGAAAAAGCGCTCAGCTCGCCGAGAAAATGCGATTTAAGCAATAAAATTAAAAATGCTTATAAAACATAAACCAAACGTTGGAGGTGGTCATTTCTTCATGCACAGTGATAAACTCGGCACTCTAAAGCACCCGAGAGCGTTTTTTTCGATGCCAACCTAACCAGAGTGACGGGAGCGACACAATTCAGAAAAAGTGCTCAGCTCGCCGAGAAAATGCGATTTAAGCAATAAAATTAAAAATGCTTATAAAACATAAACCAAACGTTGTAAATGGTCATTTCTTATTACGCAGTAATAAACTCGGCACTCTAAAGCACCCGAGAGCGTTTTTTCGATGCCAACCTAACCAGAGTGACGGGAGCGGCACAATACAGAAAAAGCGCTCAGCTCGCCGAGAAAATGCGATTCAAGCAATAAAATTAAAAATGCTTATAAAACATAAACCAAACGTTGGAGGTGGTCTTTTCTTCATGCGCAGTGATAAACTCGGCACTCTAAAGCACCCGAGAGCGTTTTTTTCCATGCCAACCTAAACAGAGTGACGGGAGCGGCACAATTCAGAAAAAGTGCTCAGCTCGCCGAGAAAATGCGATTTAAGCAATAAAATTAAAAATGCTTATAAAACATAAACCAAACGTTGTAGATGGTCATTTCTTATTACGCAGTAATAAACTCGGCACTCTAAAGCACCCGAGAGCGTTTTTTTCCATGCCAACCTAACCAGAGTGACGGGAGCGGCACAATTCAGAAAAAGTGCTCAGCTCGCCGAGAAAATGCGATTTAAGCAATAAAATTAAAAATGCTTATAAAACATAAACCAAACGTTGGAGGTGGTCATTTCTTCATGCGCAGTGATAAACTCGGCACTCTAAAGCACCCGAGAGCGTTTTTTTCGATGCCAACCTAACCAGAGTGACGGGAGCGGCACAATTCAGAAAAAGTGCTCAGCTCGCCGAGAAAATGCGATTTAAGCAACAAAATTAAAAATGCTTATAAAACATAAACCAAACGTTGGAGGTGGTCATTTCTTCATGCACAGTGATAAACTCGGCACTCTAAAGCACCCGAGAGCGTTTTTTTCCATGCCAACCTAACCAGAGTGACGGGAGCGGCACAATTCAGAAAAAGTGCTCAGCTCGCCGAGAAAATGCGATTTAAGCAATAAAATTAAAAATGCTTATAAAACATAAACCAAACGTTGGAGGTGGTCATTTCTTCATGCGCAGTGATAAACTCGGCACTCTAAAGCACCCGAGAGCGTTTTTTTCCATGCCAACCTAACCAGAGTGACGGGAGCGGCACAATTCAGAAAAAGTGCTCAGCTCGCCGAGAAAATGCGATTTAAGCAATAAAATTAAAAATGCTTATAAAACATAAACCAAACGTTGGAGGTGGTCATTTCTTCATGCACAGTGATAAACTCGGCACTCTAAAGCACCCGAGAGCGTTTTTTTCGATGCCAACCTAACCAGAGTGACGGGAGCGGCACAATTCAGAAAAAGAGCTCAGCTCGCCGAGAAAATGCGATTTAAGCAATAAAATTAAAAATGCTTATAAAACCTAAACCAAACGTTGGAGGTGGTCATTTCTTCATGCGCAGTGATAAACTCGGCACTCTAAAGCACCCGAGAGCGTTTTTTTTGGATGCCAACCTAACCAGAGTGACGGGAGCGGCACAATTCAGAAAAAGTGCTCAGCTCGCCGAGAAAATGCGATTTAAGCAATAAAATTAAAAATGCTTATAAAACATAAACCAAACGTTGGAGGTGGTCATTTCTTCATGCGCAGTGATAAACTCGGCACTCTAAAGCACCCGAGAGCGTTTTATTCGATGCCAACCTAACCAGAGTGACGGGAGCGGCACAATTCAGAAAAAGTGCTCAGCTCGCCGAGAAAATGCGATTTAAGCAATAAAATTAAAAATGCTTATAAAACATAAACCAAACGTTGGAGGTGGTCATTTCTTCATGCGCAGTGATAAACTCGGCACTCTAAAGCACCCGAGAGCGTTTTTTTCGATGCCAACCTAACCAGAGTGACGGGAGCGGCACAATTCAGAAAAAGTGCTCAGCTCGCCGAGAAAATGCGATTTAAGCAATAAAATTAAAAATGCTTATAAAACATAAACCAAACGTTGGAGTTGGTCATTTCTTCATGCGCAGTGATAAACTCGGCACTCTAAAGCACCCGAGAGCGTTTTTTTCGATGCCAACCTAACCAGAGTGACGGGAGCGGCACAATTCAGAAAAAGTGCTCAGCTCGCCGAGAAAATGCGATTTAAGCAATAAAATTAAAAATGCTTATAAAACATAAACCAAACGTTGGAGGTGGTCATTTCTTCATGCGCAGTGATAAACTCGGCACTCTAAAGCACCCAAGAGCGTTTTTTTCGATGCCAACCTAACCAGAGTGACGGGAGCGGCACAATTCAGAAAAAGCGCTCAGCTCGCCGAGAAAATGCGATTTAAGCAATAAAATTAAAAATGCTTATAAAACATAAACCAAACGTTGGAGGTGGTCATTTCTTCATGCACAGTGATAAACTCGGCACTCTAAAGCACCCGAGAGCATTTTTTTCGATGCCAACCTAACCAGAGTGACGGGAGCGGCACAATTCAGAAAAAGTGCTCAGCTCGCCGAGAAAATGCGATTTAAGCAATAAAATTAAAAATGCTTATAAAACATAAACCAAACGTTGTAGATGGTCATTTCTTATTACGCAGTAATAAACTCGGCACTCTAAAGCACCCTAGAGCGTTTTTTTCGATGCCAACCTAACCAGAGTGACGGGAGCGGCACAATTCAGAAAAAGCGCTCAGCTCGCCGAGAAAATGCGATTTAAGCAATAAAATTAAAAATGCTTATAAAACATAAACCAAACGTTGGAGGTGGTCATTTCTTCATGCACAGTGATAAACTCGGCACTCTAAAGCACCCGAGAGCGTTTTTTTCGATGCCAACCTAACCAGAGTGACGGGAGCGGCACAATTCAGAAAAAGTGCTCAGCTCGCCGAGAAAATGCGATTTAAGCAATAAAATTAAAAATGCTTATAAAACATAAACCAAACGTTGTAAATGGTCATTTCTTATTACGCAGTAATAAACTCGGCACTCTAAAGCACCCGAGAGCGTTTTTTTCGATGCCAACCTAACCAGAGTGACGGGAGCGGCACAATTCAGAAAAAGCGCTCAGCTCGCCGAGAAAATGCGATTTAAGCAATAAAATTAAAAATGCTTATAAAACATAAACCAAACGTTGGAGGTGGTCTTTTCTTCATGTGCAGTGATAAACTCGGCACTCTAAAGACCCCGAGAGCGTTTTTTTCCATGCCAACCTAAACAGAGTGACGGGAGCGGCACAATTCAGAAAAAGTGCTCAGCTCGCCGAGAAAATGCGATTTAAGCAATAAAATTAAAAATGCTTATAAAACATAAACCAAACGTTGTAGATGGTCATTTCTTATTACGCAGTAATAAACTCGGCACTCTAAAGCACCCGAGAGCGTTTTTTTCCATGCCAACCTAACCAGAGTGACGGGAGCGGCACAATTCAGAAAAAGTGCTCAGCTCGCCGAGAAAATGCGATTTAAGCAATAAAATTAAAAATGCTTATAAAACATAAACCAAACGTTGGAGGTGGTCATTTCTTCATGCGCAGTGATAAACTCGGTACTCTAAAGCACCCGAGAGCGTTTTTTTCGATGCCAACCTAACCAGAGTGACGGGAGCGGCACAATTCAGAAAAAGTGCTCAGCTCGCCGAGAAAATGCGATTTAAGCAATAAAATTAAAAATGCTTATAAAACATAAACCAAACGTTGGAGGTGGTCATTTCTTCATGCGCAGTGATAAACTCGGCACTCTAAAGCACCCGAGAGCGTTTTTTTCGATGCCAACCTAACCAGAGTGACGGGAGCGGCACAATTCAGAAAAAGTGCTCAGCTCGCCGAGAAAATGCGATTTAAGCAATAAAATTAAAAATGCTTATAAAACATAAACCAAACGTTGGAGGTGGTCATTTCTTCATGCGCAGTGATAAACTCGGCACTCTAAAGCACCCGAGAGCGTTTTTTTCGATGCCAACCTAACCAGAGTGACGGGAGCGGCACAATTCAGAAAAAGTGCTCAGCTCGCCGAGAAAATGCGATTTAAGCAATAAAATTAAAAATGCTTATAAAACATAAACCAAACGTTGTAAATGGTCATTTCTTATTACGCAGTAATAAACTCGGCACTCTAAAGCACCCGAGAGCGTTTTTTTCGATGCCAACCTAACCAGAGTGACGGGAGCGGCACAATTCAGAAAAAGCGCTCAGCTCGCCGAGAAAATGCGATTTAAGCAATAAAATTAAAAATGCTTATAAAACATAAACCAAACGTTGGAGGTGGTCTTTTCTTCATGTGCAGTGATAAACTCGGCACTCTAAAGCACCCGAGAGCGTTTTTTTCCATGCCAACCTAAACAGAGTGACGGGAGCGGCACAATTCAGAAAAAGTGCTCAGCTCGCCGAGAAAATGCGATTTAAGCAATAAAATTAAAAATGCTTATAAAACATAAACCAAACGTTGTAGATGGTCATTTCTTATTACGCAGTAATAAACTCGGCACTCTAAAGCACCCGAGAGCGTTTTTTTCCATGCCAACCTAACCAGAGTGACGGGAGCGGCACAATTCAGAAAAAGTGCTCAGCTCGCCGAGAAAATGCGATTTAAGCAATAAAATTAAAAATGCTTATAAAACATAAACCAAACGTTGTAGATGGTCATTTCTTATTACGCAGTAATAAACTCGGCACTCTAAAGCACCCGAGAGCGTTTTTTTCCATGCCAACCTAACCAGAGTGACGGGAGCGGCACAATTCAGAAAAAGTGCTCAGCTCGCCGAGAAAATGCGATTTAAGCAATAAAATTAAAAATGCTTATAAAACATAAACCAAACGTTGGAGGTGGTCATTTCTTCATGCGCAGTGATAAACTCGGCACTCTAAAGCACCCGAGAGCGTTTTATTCGATGCCAACCTAACCAGAGTGACGGGAGCGGCACAATTCAGAAAAAGCGCTCAGCTCGCCGAGAAAATGCGATTTAAGCAATAAAATTAAAAATGCTTATAAAACATAAACCAAACGTTGGAGGTGGTCATTTCTTCATGCGCGGTGATAAACTCGGCACTCTAAAGCACCCGAGAGCGTTTTTTTCCATGCCAACCTAACCAGAGTGACGGGAGCGGCACAATTCAGAAAAAGTGCTCAGCTCGCCGAGAAAATGCGATTTAAGCAATAAAATTAAAAATGCTTATAAAACATAAACCAAACGTTGGAGGTGGTCATTTCTTCATGCGCAGTGATAAACTCGGCACTCTAAAGCACCCGAGAGCGTTTTTTTCGATGCCAACCTAACCAGAGTGACGGGAGCGGCACAATTCAGAAAAAGTGCTCAGCTCGCCGAGTAAATGCGATTTAAGCAATAAAATTAAAAATGCTTATAAAACATAAACCAAACGTTGGAGGTGGTCATTTCTTCATGCGCAGTGATAAACTCGGCACTCTAAAGCACCCGAGAGCGTTTTTTTCGATGCCAACCTAACCAGAGTGACGGGAGCGGCACAATTCAGAAAAAGTGCTCAGCTCGCCGAGAAAATGCGATTTAAGCAATAAAATTAAAAATGCTTATAAAACATAAACCAAACGTTGGAGGTGGTCATTTCTTCATGCGCAGTGATAAACTCGGCACTCTAAAGCACCCGAGAGCGTTTTTTTCCATGCCAACCTAACCAGAGTGACGGGAGCGGCACAATTCAGAAAAAGCGCTCAGCTCGCCGAGAAAATGCGATTTAAGCAATTTAATTAAAAATGCTTATAAAACATAAACCAAACGTTGGAGGTGGTCATTTCTTCATGCACAGTGATAAACTCGGCACTCTAAAGCACCCGAGAGCGTTTTTTTCGATGCCAACCTAACCAGAGTGACGGGAGCGGCACAATTCAGAAAAAGTGCTCAGCTCGCCGAGAAAATGCGATTTAAGCAATAAAATTAAAAATGCTTATAAAACATAAACCAAACGTTGGAGGTGGTCATTTCTTCATGCGCAGTGATAAACTCGGCACTCTAAAGCACCCGAGAGCGTTTTTTTCGATGCCAACCTAACCAGAGTGACGGGAGCGGCACAATTCAGAAAAAGTGCTCAGCTCGCCGAGAAAATGCGATTTAAGCAATAAAATTAAAAATGCTTATAAAACATAAACCAAACGTTGGAGGTGGTCATTTCTTCATGCGCAGTGATAAACTCGGGACTCTAAAGCACCCGAGAGCGTTTTATTCGATGCCAACCTAACCAGAGTGACGGGAGCGGCACAATTCAGAAAAAGTGCTCAGCTCGCCGAGAAAATGCGATTTAAGCAATAAAATTAAAAATGCTTATAAAACATAAACCAAACGTTGGAGGTGGTCATTTCTTCATGCGCAGTGATAAACTCGGCACTCTAAAGCACCCGAGAGCGTTTTTTTCGATGCCAACCTAACCAGAGTGACGGGAGCGGCACAATTCAGAAAAAGCGCTCAGCTCGCCGAGAAAATGCGATTTAAGCAATAAAATTAAAAATGCTTATAAAACGTAAACCAAACGTTGGAGGTGGTCATTTCTTCATGCGCAGTGATAAACTCGGCACTCTAAAGCACCCGAGAGCGTTTTTTTCGATGCCAACCTAACCAGAGTGACGGGAGCGGCACAATTCAGAAAAAGCGCTCAGCTCGCCGAGAAAATGCGATTTAAGCAATAAAATTAAAAATGCTTATAAAACATAAACCAAACGTTGGAGGTGGTCATTTCTTCATGCGCAGTGATAAACTCGGCACTCTAAAGCACCCGAGAGCGTTTTTTTCGATGCCAACCTAACCAGAGTGACGGGAGCGGCACAATTCAGAAAAAGTGCTCAGCTCGCCGAGAAAATGCGATTTAAGCAATAAAATTAAAAATGCTTATAAAACATAAACCAAACGTTGGAGGTGGTCATTTCTTCATGCGCAGTGATAAACTCGGCACTCTAAAGCACCCGAGAGCGTTTTTTTCGATGCCAACCTAACCAGAGTGACGGGAGCGGCACAATTCAGAAAAAGTGCTCAGCTCGCCGAGAAAATGCAATTTAAGCAATAAAATTTAAAATGCTTATAAAACATAAACCAAACGTTGTAGATGGTCATTTCTTATTACGCAGTAATAAACTCGGCACTCTAAAGCACCCGAGAGCGTTTTTTTCCATGCCAACCTAACCAGAGTGACGGGAGCGGCACAATTCAGAAAAAGTGCTCAGCTCGCCGAGAAAATGCGATTTAAGCAATAAAATTAAAAATGCTTATAAAACATAAACCAAACGTTGGAGGTGGTCATTTCTTCATGCGCAGTGATAAACTCGGCACTCTAAAGCACCCGAGAGCGTTTTTTTCCATGCCAACCTAACCAGAGTGACGGGAGCGGCACAATTCAGAAAAAGTGCTCAGCTCGCCGAGAAAATGCGATTTAAGCAATAAAATTAAAAATGCTTATAAAACATAAACCAAACGTTGGAGGTGGTCATTTCTTCATGCGCAGTGATAAACTCGGCACTCTAAAGCACCCGAGAGCGTTTTATTTGATGCCAACCTAACCAGAGTGACGGGAGCGGCACAATTCAGAAAAAGTGCTCAGCTCGCCGAGAAAATGCGATTTAAGCAATAAAATTAAAAATGCTTATAAAACATAAACCAAACGTTGGAGGTGGTCATTTCTTCATGCGCAGTGATAAACTCGGCACTCTAAAGCACCCGAGAGCGTTTTTTTCGATGCCAACCTAACCAGAGTGACGGGAGCGGCACAATTCAGAAAAAGTGCTCAGCTCGCCGAAAAAATGCGATTTAAGCAATAAAATTAAAAATGCTTATAAAACATAAACCAAACGTTGGAGGTGGTCTTTTCTTCATGCGCAGTGATAAACTCGGCACTCTAAAGCACCCGAGAGCGTTTTTTTCCATGCCAACCTAAACAGAGTGACGGGAGCGGCACAATTCAGAAAAAGTGCTCAGCTCGCCGAGAAAATGCGATTTAAGCAATAAAATTAAAAATGCTTATAAAACATAAACCAAACGTTGTAGATGGTCATTTCTTATTACGCAGTAATAAACTCGGCACTCTAAAGCACCCGAGAGCGTTTTTTTCCATGCCAACCTAACCAGAGTGACGGGAGCGGCACAATTCAGAAAAAGTGCTCAGCTCGCCGAGAAAATGCGATTTAAGCAATAAAATTAAAAATGCTTATAAAACATAAACCAAACGTTGGAGGTGGTCATTTCTTCATGCGCAGTGATAAACTCGGCACTCTAAAGCACCCGAGAGCGTTTTTTTCGATGCCAACCTAACCAGAGTGACGGGAGCGGCACAATTCAGAAAAAGTGCTCAGCTCGCCGAGAAAATGCGATTTAAGCAATAAAATTAAAAATGCTTATAAAACATAAACCAAAAGTTGGAGGTGGTCATTTCTTCATGCACAGTGATAAACTCGGCACTCTAAAGCACCCGAGAGCGTTTTTTTCCATGCCAACCTAACCAGAGTGACGGGAGCGGCACAATTCAGAAAAAGTGCTCAGCTCGCCGAGAAAATGCGATTTAAGCAATAAAATTAAAAATGCTTATAAAACATAAACCAAACGTTGGAGGTGGTCATTTCTTCATGCGCAGTGATAAACTCGGCACTCTAAAGCACCCGAGAGCGTTTTTTTCCATGCCAACCTAACCAGAGTGACGGGAGCGGCACAATTCAGAAAAAGTGCTCAGCTCGCCGAGAAAATGCGATTTAAGCAATAAAATTAAAAATGCTTATAAAACATAAACCAAACGTTGGAGGTGGTCATTTCTTCATGCATAGTGATAAACTCGGCACTCTAAAGCACCCGAGAGCGTTTTTTTCGATGCCAACCTAACCAGAGTGACGGGAGCGGCACAATTCAGAAAAAGTGCTCAGCTCGCCGAGAAAATGCGATTTAAGCAATAAAATTAAAAATGCTTATAAAACCTAAACCAAACGTTGGAGGTGGTCATTTCTTCATGCGCAGTGATAAACTCGGCACTCTAAAGCACCCGAGAGCGTTTTTTTGGATGCCAACCTAACCAGAGTGACGGGAGCGGCACAATTCAGAAAAAGTGCTCAGCTCGCCGAGAAAATGCGATTTAAGCAATAAAATTAAAAATGCTTATAAAACATAAACCAAACGTTGGAGGTGGTCATTTCTTCATGCGCAGTGATAAACTCGGCACTCTAAAGCACCCGAGAGCGTTTTATTCGATGCCAACCTAACCAGAGTGACGGGAGCGGCACAATTCAGAAAAAGTGCTCAGCTCGCCGAGAAAATGCGATTTAAGCAATAAAATTAAAAATGCTTATAAAACATAAACCAAACGTTGGAGGTGGTCATTTCTTCATGCGCAGTGATAAACTCGGCACTCTAAAGCACCCAAGAGCGTTTTTTTCGATGCCAACCTAACCAGAGTGACGGGAGCGGCACAATTCAGAAAAAGCGCTCAGCTCGCCGAGAAAATGCGATTTAAGCAATAAAATTAAAAATGCTTATAAAACATAAACCAAACGTTGGAGGTGGTCATTTCTTCATGCACAGTGATAAACTCGGCACTCTAAAGCACCCGAGAGCGTTTTTTTCGATGCCAACCTAACCAGAGTGACGGGAGCGGCACAATTCAGAAAAAGTGCTCAGCTCGCCGAGAAAATGCGATTTAAGCAATAAAATTAAAAATGCTTATAAAACATAAACCAAACGTTGTAGATGGTCATTTCTTATTACGCAGTAATAAACTCGGCACTCTAAAGCACCCGAGAGCGTTTTTTTCGATGCCAACCTAACCAGAGTGACGGGAGCGGCACAATTCAGAAAAAGCGCTCAGCTCGCCGAGAAAATGCGATTTAAGCAATAAAATTAAAAATGCTTATAAAACATAAACCAAACGTTGGAGGTGGTCATTTCTTCATGCGCAGTGATAAACTCGGCACTCTAAAGCACCCGAGAGCGTTTTTTTCGATGCCAACCTAACCAGAGTGACGGGAGCGGCACAATTCAGAAAAAGTGCTCAGCTCGCCGAGAAAATGCAATTTAAGCAATAAAATTTAAAATGCTTATAAAACATAAACCAAACGTTGTAGATGGTCATTTCTTATTACGCAGTAATAAACTCGGCACTCTAAAGCACCCGAGAGCGTTTTTTTCCATGCCAACCTACCCAGAGTGACGGGAGCGGCACAATTCAGAAAAAGTGCTCAGCTCGCCGAGAAAATGCGATTTAAGCAATAAAATTAAAAATGCTTATAAAACATAAACCAAACGTTGGAGGTGGTCATTTCTTCATGCGCAGTGATAAACTCGGCACTCTAAAGCACCCGAGAGCGTTTTTTTCCATGCCAACCTAACCAGAGTGACGGGAGCGGCACAATTCAGAAAAAGTGCTCAGCTCGCCGAGAAAATGCGATTTAAGCAATAAAATTAAAAATGCTTATAAAACATAAACCAAACGTTGGAGGTGGTCATTTCTTCATGCGCAGTGATAAACTCGGCACTCTAAAGCACCCGAGAGCGTTTTATTTGATGCCAACCTAACCAGAGTGACGGGAGCGGCACAATTCAGAAAAAGTGCTCAGCTCGCCGAGAAAATGCGATTTAAGCAATAAAATTAAAAATGCTTATAAAACATAAACCAAACGTTGGAGGTGGTCATTTCTTCATGCGCAGTGATAAACTCGGCACTCTAAAGCACCCGAGAGCGTTTTTTTCGATGCCAACCTAACCAGAGTGACGGGAGCGGCACAATTCAGAAAAAGCGCTCAGCTCGCCGAGAAAATGCGATTTAAGCAATAAAATTAAAAATGCTTATAAAACATAAACCAAACGTTGGAGGTGGTCATTTCTTCATGCACAGTGATAAACTCGGCACTCTAAAGCACCCGAGAGCGTTTTTTTCGATGCCAACCTAACCAGAGTGACGGGAGCGGCACAATTCAGAAAAAGTGCTCAGCTCGCCGAGAAAATGCGATTTAAGCAATAAAATTAAAAATGCTTATAAAACATAAACCAAACGTTGTAAATGGTCATTTCTTATTACGCAGTAATAAACTCGGCACTCTAAAGCACCCGAGAGCGTTTTTTCGATGCCAACCTAACCAGAGTGACGGGAGCGGCACAATACAGAAAAAGCGCTCAGCTCGCCGAGAAAATGCGATTTAAGCAATAAAATTAAAAATGCTTATAAAACATAAACCAAACGTTGGAGGTGGTCTTTTCTTCATGCGCAGTGATAAACTCGGCACTCTAAAGCACCCGAGAGCGTTTTTTTCCATGCCAACCTAAACAGAGTGACGGGAGCGGCACAATTCAGAAAAAGTGCTCAGCTCGCCGAGAAAATGCGATTTAAGCAATAAAATTAAAAATGCTTATAAAACATAAACCAAACGTTGTAGATGGTCATTTCTTATTACGCAGTAATAAACTCGGCACTCTAAAGCACCCGAGAGCGTTTTTTTCCATGCCAACCTAACCAGAGTGACGGGAGCGGCACAATTCAGAAAAAGTGCTCAGCTCGCCGAGAAAATGCGATTTAAGCAATAAAATTAAAAATGCTTATAAAACATAAACCAAACGTTGGAGGTGGTCATTTCTTCATGCGCAGTGATAAACTCGGCACTCTAAAGCACCCGAGAGCGTTTTTTTCGATGCCAACCTAACCAGAGTGACGGGAGCGGCACAATTCAGAAAAAGTGCTCAGCTCGCCGAGAAAATGCGATTTAAGCAATAAAATTAAAAATGCTTATAAAACATAAACCAAAAGTTGGAGGTGGTCATTTCTTCATGCACAGTGATAAACTCGGCACTCTAAAGCACCCGAGAGCGTTTTTTTCCATGCCAACCTAACCAGAGTGACGGGAGCGGCACAATTCAGAAAAAGTGCTCAGCTCGCCGAGAAAATGCGATTTAAGCAATAAAATTAAAAATGCTTATAAAACATAAACCAAACGTTGGAGGTGGTCATTTCTTCATGCGCAGTGATAAACTCGGCACTCTAAAGCACCCGAGAGCGTTTTTTTCCATGCCAACCTAACCAGAGTGACGGGAGCGGCACAATTCAGAAAAAGTGCTCAGCTCGCCGAGAAAATGCGATTTAAGCAATAAAATTAAAAATGCTTATAAAACATAAACCAAACGTTGGAGGTGGTCATTTCTTCATGCACAGTGATAAACTCGGCACTCTAAAGCACCCGAGAGCGTTTTTTTCGATGCCAACCTAACCAGAGTGACGGGAGCGGCACAATTCAGAAAAAGTGCTCAGCTCGCCGAGAAAATGCGATTTAAGCAATAAAATTAAAAATGCTTATAAAACCTAAACCAAACGTTGGAGGTGGTCATTTCTTCATGCGCAGTGATAAACTCGGCACTCTAAAGCACCCGAGAGCGTTTTTTTGGATGCCAACCTAACCAGAGTGACGGGAGCGGCACAATTCAGAAAAAGTGCTCAGCTCGCCGAGAAAATGCGATTTAAGCAATAAAATTAAAAATGCTTATAAAACATAAACCAAACGTTGGAGGTGGTCATTTCTTCATGCGCAGTGATAAACTCGGCACTCTAAAGCACCCGAGAGCGTTTTATTCGATGCCAACCTAACCAGAGTGACGGGAGCGGCACAATTCAGAAAAAGTGCTCAGCTCGCCGAGAAAATGCGATTTAAGCAATAAAATTAAAAATGCTTATAAAACATAAACCAAACGTTGGAGGTGGTCATTTCTTCATGCGCAGTGATAAACTCGGCACTCTAAAGCACCCGAGAGCGTTTTTTTCGATGCCAACCTAACCAGAGTGACGGGAGCGGCACAATTCAGAAAAAGTGCTCAGCTCGCCGAGAAAATGCGATTTAAGCAATAAAATTAAAAATGCTTATAAAACATAAACCAAACGTTGGAGTTGGTCATTTCTTCATGCGCAGTGATAAACTCGGCACTCTAAAGCACCCGAGAGCGTTTTTTTCGATGCCAACCTAACCAGAGTGACGGGAGCGGCACAATTCAGAAAAAGTGCTCAGCTCGCCGAGAAAATGCGATTTAAGCAATAAAATTAAAAATGCTTATAAAACATAAACCAAACGTTGGAGGTGGTCATTTCTTCAT